>NC_091505.1:2902563-3055198 GCF_947461875.1 Haliaeetus albicilla | reverse complement strand
CCTGTTTGTAACCCTCACCCAGTAGCTTCTGCCCCAAATGCTGCAGGGAAGAAATTCTGGAATAGATCCTTTGTAGCCTTCATGACTTTAATTAAAAACTTGGAGTATGAGACCTTTCAGAAAACTTCACTGACACTTTTTAACAGTCCTGTCGCTGAGCCTGACCCCATCATTGTTCTACCTCTTTTCTGGAAATAACCTGGAAGATTCTGGTCTGTTTTACTTGCTTCTCAAGTGAAAAAGGGTGTGTGGCATATTATGCTTGGCCAAATTCACTTTTACAAAACCCCAAAATAAGCATAAAAGTTAATTGCAAAATAACTACAGTTATGTAGGAAGATGAAGGGAAGATAAATTTCTTGCTCCCTTAAAATGTCCTTCAGGAAAAAAAAGTCTGTTGTAAGATTTGGGCAATTTGCTACATAATAAGTCTCATTGCCTAAGAGCTGAGGATATTAGTGAAACAATGATCCAGAAATGAAGTAGTTGTGTTATCTGTATGCGATGGGTTAAATCTGTGGAAGGCCTACATCAGGTCTCAGTTTTACAATGTCAGTGTGCTGTGCCTCTTGAGTTACGGCGTGACAGTCTGTGTTGGCTAAAAGCAGAGAGCACGCAGAAGTAAAGCATCCCTTTGCACTTTCTTTTCTCTGCCTTGCCACTGCAATTAAAAGGGATGTTGCATTAATTTTTCTCCTTGTTAACCCAGGCAGTGCCATCATCTTGGGGGTCCTTGTGATGCGTTCAGGGTAGATGAGAAGAAACGGCATGGTTCGAGGGGCTGGGGAAAGGACAGCGAAGGCTAACGTCAGATGTCAGCATTCGAAACAAGACTAAAGACTTTATTTTTCTGGTGGCGAGGCTGCCAGTCTAAGTTTACGGTGCAGTACAAAGAGTGTAAAACAAGTACGAGAGTATAAAATGGAGAATATAGTCTTGATCCATGGAAACACAGCGCTTATATTTATTTTCCCATAATGTCATTAAACTATTGAGTAGTTCCTGCAGAAGATGGTCTCTCCCATGATGTTGAGCACCCTCTGTCATGGATTTAGACCAGTTGGAGAAGACACTCCTGGCTTTGGGTCTCCATGGGACGAGACCCCAGGGTCAGAACCGTGCTCCTAATGACCAGGCTGATGACAGGAGAGCTGGCTTAGCCCACCCATGCGTGGTTCAGTGGTGGTGTTCCCAAAATACACGGCTTGCCTCCTGAAACCCTGCTGGAATGCTTTTCCTTTAGCTCAGCCTTAAACTAAGTCCTGCCAAGTCTTCCGTATTTGGCTAAGATGTATTTGTATATCTGCGTGCGGCAGTGCAGCTGTAACGTGATGTACTGAGCAGCGTGGGGACGTTATCCTGCGAAAGATGCTCAGAGCAGGGTGGTCTCCAGGTCCAGCAGCCAGGGCACCTGGAAGAAAATAGCAGAGGAGTAAATTTAAGAGAGGGAGTCGTCAGAAGAATGGACAGGATTGGGGCAAAGAGTCTGGGAAGGGATTTTGCCTTAACAAGTGAAATTTGGGTCCACCCAAACCACGCTGTGGTGGTGCTGGTGGTAAGAGGAGAGGGACGGCGGGTCTGTTCGATTGCCCTCCCTGTCTGTAGTATCGCACCACTGTTGCACATTTCTGGTTTTTATTTCTGATCATTGGGCTGTTCCTCCCTCTGCGTACTTGCTTCCTTTTGAATAGCACCGTAATTGAGGTCCTAGGGGCTTTTGCTTTGTTGAAAAAACTTGGTTCTGGTCCCCATTTTAGGCTAAAATGGCAACTTCCACTCCCTTCCAAACGGCATTGGTTTAACTTGAGGGTGAGCACGTGAATTTGCTAATAATCTGTGATTATTCCATGCTAATCTTGCAGTTGTAGAGGATGGCTTCCGTTGACATTCAGCAGATGAGTTATTAATTATTTTCCTTTATATCGTCTGCTCTTCAGGCCAGATTTCTCAACACCTTTTGGTCTACGTTTGTTAGCTGTACTGTTCGACACTGATTAGTTCTTTATGCTCTCTTTTCCTGGTGTAGGTAATACAGTTAAGCATCCCCCCAAAATGTCGGTTTCTTTGACTTGGGTAAAGGTTTTACCAGATAAATCACCACTGTCTTGTTGTTTTGCAGGCTGTGGGATGTGCGATGCCCTTTTGAGTAGGCAGCCCGGCTCCGACTCCGGAGCAGCCCAAGCTAAATCACAGGGTAAGGCATGGCACAAAAGCTCAGGGTGACAGGCAAACAGGCGAGAAACACTGTAACCTTGCAGTATTGCTGGTGCTGGAATTAAAAAAAAAATTTCAAAATGCTGCACTGAACTACTTCGTTATGAGCCAGGATCCCAAAATAACCACCTTTCAGTTGGTAAAATAAATTATAAAAGTCTTTCAGATCCAAATGTAATGGTTGGGCAAATTAATCCATTGTTGTATTGTTATAGTGCTCTAATCATATTTTTATATATCCCAGGAGTTGGAACTAAGAAGCATTTTGCTGTCATTGCAAACACAATAATAAGAATAGTCTTAACAAAGTGACGTGCACTAAGTTGACTTTCTGCAATACATTTCAGCGGAAATTACAGATGCTTTTTACATTTCATTATCATTAAGGTACAAATAACTTTCTCGTATTGAAAACCCGGCCTACTTTATCTGGTTTAATAATTATATTGAGGCTCATTATGGACACCTTGTTTGTAATTCTCGCTTTTCTTATTGAATTCTAAATGTGTTATTACAAAAGTATGTACTTTAACAGATGGAGCATATTATGGCAATGTTTAGTTCCAGTTGATCTTTTCTAAAGAACACACTGAATGATCTCAGGCTAAATAGAACCAAGTCAACATCTAGCTCGATTTTTTACTACTGGCATTTCTCAGGCTGCTTGGAGGGGAGCAGAAACCAAGAAATGCCATTGAATTGCGCAGGGCAGCTGGAAGAGGTGGGATGATGAAGACCTTGTGATGAGGAAGAGGTGTGGAAGCTGCATCGCAGGCAGGGGAGACTTTTCCAAGAAAATATCTTAGTTGATGTCAAGGTTGTCTCATTTGCCAGTGGGATATTGCTTTAATGGTGTTCTTTTTTCCTCTCCAGTTTACATAATGAGATCAAGCTAATTAAACCATGTCTAGCTCAGGGAAAAGATCAAAATGTGAGCTCTTTCTATTTCTTTTTATTAAAACCTTCACCCTGTAATGGAAGATTATAGGAAGTACTTTGCTACCAGTGCATCTTGCTCATCCCTGAAAAAAATACAGCTCCTCTTTTTTACTGATACCTCCTTGGTTTTAATTGGTTTTTCTTCTAGTTGGTCATGTTTCAGGAACTTGCAAAAGATGCATGCTTGATATGGTTGGGTAGATTAGGTAGAGGACTAATAGTAAGTAGATGCAGTGAGGTGTTTCATGCAAAAGCCAGCGGCAGTAGAACCTACTGAGAAGCGTCTTTTCCTGTGAAGTTGTGGAGTAGTTGCTTAGACCAGTTTATTCAACACGTTTCTTGTTACATGTAGAGACTCAGGGGTCTCCTTGGGCCTGAGAACACTTTTTTACAGCCTCCCCAGATTTGAAGATTTTTTTTCCTATCCAATTTTGCTCTCCTAAAAAAAAAAAAAAAAAAAAAAAAGGCAATGAAAATATAGTGATTTTTTATTGCAGGTTAAATGCAAATAAGGACACTTCAAGTTGTAACTGCAGTTCCAGGTGATGTAATGTATTGTCGCTAGATGACCATCACACACCAGGGGTTGCTGTCTTGTAGAGATACTGTGATTCAGCATTGGCAATCCAGCTGCTGGTATTGGCCGGGCGGCTTTTCCGCGCTCTAAGGTCATGGGGCCGAGTCTTCCCTTGATGTGAATACCTGCGAGCGTGCGTTGGTGGCATCATCATCCTCTTGCCATTGACTGCGGCAATCGTGTGTCTAGATTATGAGAGGCTTTACAGGCTGATATTAAGGCAAAGAGCTATTGCCAATATTAATATATTACTGTATTAGATCATGCTAATTATATTTTAAGCTGAAGTGATTTCAGAAGGATTGAGAGGCAGTGAGGGCTCTCCCATGCCTTCTCCCCCTTGCAGAGGAGGCAAGGTTCAAGTATTATTTTCTCTTCCATAGGGGAGGAACAGCTGCGTCAGGGCTGGGAAGTAAGTTTATACTGATTGAGTTGAATTGCAGAGTGCCTTTTAGGTTGCATTCAAATCACGGCAATTTTGCTTCCCTCTGTGACAGAGCAAGGAGCTCTCCACTTTGATCGTTGATGTAGACTTGGAGAGAAGGGGCAAAAAAAGAGAAGGAAAGCTTTTGTTTCAGGCATGTCACTTTTTCCCCACCTGACAGGGTGTCAGTGGTAGCTGTGCTCTGCCAGCGTTGCACACCCTGTGCAGAACCCCCCACGGAGCCTGGGGGGGGGATCGGGGCGTGCGGGGAGACCAGGTTGTGTCTCTTGTACGATCTTCCCGGCGCCGAGTGCTGCACTGGTAACTGTGCCGTCTCCGGATGAATAAATTGGCTCCGTGTGGAAGCAGAGCTTGATCTGAAGCTAGCAGGGTTCAGCACGAGCCTCTCTTCGCCTTGATGGGTTTTAGATGATGCCCCGTAAAGAAACTGGTTGCGGGGGGCGGTGGGGGATGTTTCTGTGTGAGATCTTAAAATATATTAGGGTTAACGAAATCAGTGGAATTGGGAAGCGCTGCCTGTGACGGACAGATGGCCAAAAGCACTTGGAAGTACAAGTGGTTTTGCACCAGAAGGAGCGCCGGGGTCTGGCTGACGGATGGCGTGTGCCGCGGGCATGGGCCGGGGATGCAGGAGGAGGGAGTGCCCTGAGCTCCCGCCCCGCCGGGACGGTGCCGGTTCGCTCCACCTCGAGGTTCCCTTCCTGCTCTCGCCCCACTGTAACGGGTTCAGTCCCTCCCTTGGAGACAGCCTTTGAGCTCCCAAGTAAAATTTCTTCTTTTAAATAAAACAATCCTTGTTGTAATTAAATATATATGCATGCTTGCTTTTCCTGTACAACTTCAGCAGCTAACTGAATGCACTTAATATTTTTCGCTGTATTTCAGTGGTATGAATGTACATGAAAATTACAGCAAAGGCATCATTTTTTTAACAGCTGTGTTTAGTTGAATAACAGATTTAGAAAGTGCAGACTTTAATTAATCTGTGTTTTCTGCTGGGATTTCAGCACCATCTGATTTACTTTTCATGGCTGAAAAGTGTAATTGTAGTTTTTCCCTTTAGCTGCAAGTTTATCCTCCCAAGAAATTGATTTGGTTCTTCTTTTTCTTAAAGCAAATTCAATATCAAACTAATGGTACCTGGTATTTAATACAGATAATGCACTCACTTGGACTGCTGTGGGGTGGGGGTGGAGAACAAAAATCTGTCAAACGGCGTGGTTTGCTCGGAAACGCTGCATTTCCTCCTCCCTGCCTTGCCGTATGTCGCAGCAAGCCAGGCTGCATCAGCCACGCAGCCCCGAAGGCAGGGTTGGAAGGGCTGCGTTTGCCAAATCCTGTCCTGTACACTAGGGCTGGGGGGCGGGTAGTTGACGGGAAGGTAAGGACGGGGGTTACGGGAGAAACCTCTGAGCAGGGAGGATTTTCCCTATGTTTAGTGTAATTTTTTTAGTTGGAATTATGGTAGGAAGACTCTCCCTCTCTGTGCTTGCTCATCGTTGTGAAAACGTGTTCGTGTGAGACCGTTGCCGTAACTCTTCAGATGTTGTTGCTCAAAAAAACTCTGCAGGAGGTGCTGGTGGATACCTGGGGTTTACGTATACAGTGGTGAAAGCAAAGTCACAGGTTGGGGAACTGTGATGATAAATTGCATTTTATCATGTGCTGTTGATCACTCATTACTCCATCTCTGCTGGGATGAAAGCGAGTGTTGCAAACACGTAGAGAGCTTCAGTGGCTCTTATTTGGGAATTTTCTTTAAAAATCAGCCTGCTGTGAGGCTGAGGACTTGTGCCTGGAGCCCAGCACGGGGTGGTCGGAGTCGCTCAGTCAAGTTGCTTCTCTCAGCGTCCGCCTGCTCTGGAGAGTTTGCAGGGTGACGTCCTTATTGTGCAAACCCGTGTGCGAACCAGCCCCTTGGCTGGCGGCTTTCTCGTGCAAGAAGCAGAGGTGCTTAGACCCTACGTTAATAGTGGTGTGCTTCCAGCGGTACTTGTTCTCAGCTGGGTTAGGGGGAAGGAAGTTCTTTACAAAATAAGGGCATTACTTGCATTCTTTGAGGAAGTCTATGTAATTTTAGTTACTGTCAGACGTACTTTTCCTCCATTTTTATTTTATTAGGTTGGTATGGGTTTTGATGTCTTAAGGGCTTTGTGTGCAAAGCCTGCAACGTCTGAAGAGAAGCAGTACATTTAGATTCAGAGTGTAATCTTAGGATGGCTGCTAATCTGAATGAGATAAAACCCATCAAGATTTTTTTTTTTAAACTTATTTTAATTAAGGTTTTTCCTTTCATCTCGCCAAAGCCCTGAATTAGCTCCTTCATTCTCCCACAAATATGAATAGTCCCCGCTGTGTATAGACACTCTTGCACGCACAGAGCTTCAGCAGAAGGGCCAAACCAGATTCAGAAACACATGTGCCCGAAACGCTGGGGGAATTAAAGCAGGGTTTGCGCAAAGTAAAAAAAGGCCAAACTAACCAGCTGCCTGTACAGTAAGCTGGAGGATGCTTAGATTCCCCAGCGGAGTCTGGTGCTCTCTAGCTTTCTCTGTTGAAGAGTGTAGGACCGGGGTAGCTGCTGTTACCAGCCTGTGGAGCTGCAGATTTGACACGGCAGTTTGCCGCCCTGTAGCGGCTTGTCCGTACACTTGTGCCTTTTTCGGCACCGAGCGCCCTTGGAATGGTTTTGCTCCACGCGGTTTGCCCCTGGAGGGGTGTGGGAGACGATGCTTGGTTGGAGCTGGACACAGCAGGGACTTGGACCCAGGTCTCCCTGGCTGAGAGATGATGCCATGAGCTGCTCTGGGTGTCTCGGGTTTACAAGACATTCCTGGTGAGATTTCTGCTAAAACTGGCTTATTCCCGCACAACATTTTGGCCTTGACGAATTAGTGTTTTTCAACGGGAATTTTTCAAATAGCTCCGGTCTGAAGCTGTCGTGCGCTTTCGTCGCCGTGCGAGGTTTTTGCTCGGGCATCATTCGATAAACGCTGGTGAGGACCCCTCGCTGGAAAGGCAGCTGGGACTGCGGGTCGCATCCACGGCAGAGCAATCCGGGGCGCAGCCATGCCTCCAGGCGCGGAATCTACGTTCCCTTCCCACAGGTGCATGAGCTCCGAGAGACCATTTGGAGAGGCTGTTCGGTGGGGTGACCCGCTTGCTTGCAAAGTTTGGCCTAGGCACGGTGCCAGCCAGAAGGAAGGCTGACAAATAATCAGAAATCAAAGGAGCCACCTGCACGCCACGGGGAGCTGCTCACCGGGTGGTAAGCGAGCTTTGCCAGCGCTCATCGCCGAGCCTTGTTCTGCAGCCCCGCTTCCCAGCGCGCCGGGGGGAGGCGGCGTGGGAGGGGGTCTCTCCCTCCCCGGCCTCGCTGTGCCCTCGTTAGAGAGTTTTTTGAGAGGGATGCGAGGTGAGTTCGTGGCTGGACGGATGCGCCAGGACGCTGCTTCGTCCGGGGGAGAACCAGGGGGGAAGCGTTGAGAGTGATGGGGCTGGGCTGGAGCATCTTTGGGGATGCTGATACTGCGGCAGAGGAGAGGGGACAGCCTTGCCGAGCCGAGACTGTCACTGTGAAATTCCCTCTTTGAGCGGGGAGCGCTCCTTTGGCTGCACGAAACCGTGGGCTGCGTCGCCAACAAATAGCCGGGGAGGAAAATTAGGTCTTTTTAAGAGCATTTTTATCCTCTGCTGGTTGGTAAGAATGGACCCGGCGAGCAGGAGGGAGGGAGGCAGAGGGGTGGCGTGATATGCAGATGCCTGTGTCACATGCACACACACCGGCTGCGCTCCTCGATGTGTTTTCACCCAGCTCGGAGGCTGGCAGCTCGCGATTCTTACTTCAGAGGGCAGATAGTATTTATTTTGGAGAGAGAGAGCGCGAACGTGAGATGAGCGGGCGCCCGTGTGCGTAGTTGCTTTTTTTTTATGTCTAAGGAAGACGTATTAAACCGCAGCCCCCCCTCCAGCCCCTAGCCGCCCCATGCCTCTAACCCCCGGAAGGATCTAGCCCAACATATCCAATTTTTGGTCCCATCAGCCTTGATAGGATTTCTTTTAAATAGCTGGCAAGGGAAATTCACTCGCCTGCCATTCTTCCGAGGGTGTAATAGGGGATTCGGAGGAATCCCTGCCTTCCCCCTGATGTGCCGGCTGGAAGGGAAGGGGAAGCCGGTCTCCACAAGCAAAGCACTGGGAAAGGAAACTCGTGCTTGCAAAGCCAGGCCAAAAATGGAGGATTTTTATAGCATACAAATGTTACCTATAGCTATTTACACACCCTCCTCAAAGGCTATTCATACCTTCTCCCTGCTTTTGTGCTGCTGGCTGGAGAATATTCTTATAGTGGATGTTTTCAGTGGCGCGGGGATGTTCTCCAGCTGTCACCCGATTGCAGGACCGTACGTTTCCAACGCCGCTCCTGAAAGAAGAGGGCGATTTGTGGACTGCAACCTCTGTGTTGCTTTTCATTTATCGTAGTGTAAAACGAGAAGCTGCCATTGGAACGTGTTGTTTTTCATGCTCACGTAAACAGCGGAGACTGCAGTCATGAGTGAAGAGGTGAGGCTGAAGCACTGGAGCGCTCCTCTAATTGGGATAGTTAATGCAGTTTGTCACTTCAGTGCCTGATGAGCAGCGCGATGGTACCTTTGCTCTTGTTAGAAGAGATGGTGGTGTTCGCAGGGTGGATTTCATTTGCTGCTATGAGAGAAATGAGGTTGTGTTCAGCGGCCGTTGTGAACGGGTAGCATCCCCGCCCGTGATGGTGACGATGCCTGGGACATAGCTGCTGACCGGCACGCTGCCGCCGTGCTCCATCTTTGTAATGTGACGACGAGAGGGCTCTTCCCTGCTACTGAACTGGAGGTGATGCTGTTTCATTTCCATCTATCCTGCTCCCGTCGTACCAGTGTCATGGCTATGAAAGCCGGGTTTGCATCTCGGATGCCAGTTGTTGCAATGAAGGGGAGAAGGGGATGAATATGCCTGATAATAAGAGTGTTAATAAAAGCAATCAGTTCATATAGCTGAAGGAGGTGGCTCATTGCGTCAAGGGTCAGGAGTAAGTTTTTTCCCCATTTCCTGCATTGTGCAGTTGATCAGGAGCAGCGTCAGGTTATTTTATTGTTTCCCGGAGCTCTGGACCCAGCCACCCTGCTGGAGGTCGCATGCTTGGCTTACTGCATCATTGATCCAGCCTGCTATAGCAAATTCTTTATTCCTCTTAAATGTGGACTTGCACTTAGAAAGCAAACAATCTTTTAACATTTCTGACACTGAAAGCGGCAAAACTAGCGGCTTTTGTCATCAGGGATGCTGTCTTTGTTGATCGCTCTGGGAATAATGGGTGAATCCAAGGGAATGTGCTATCTGACAAAGAGGGTTTGAGAGCGATTTTTTTTAAAGAAGTGGAAAAAGGGAAGGGATTGCAGGTTCCTGTGCACCGGATAATTGGGGCTGGTTCCTCTGCGGTTGCTGCAGTTACATGGCACTCCGGTGACTGGGTTTGGAAGCTGAGTGTGGGTTTCCCTGATTCACACCGTAAAGCTTCCAGTTCAGTCTGTACTGGCCAGCATCAGTGTGCTGAGTTTGTCAGCTGCCTCTCATATGGCGGTTTTGCGGTCATGGATATTTGCTTATGACAGACAAACAAAAATAACTGCATTGTCTTTCAAAAAACGTCATGTCCCATTAAAATATCAGCATCGCGTATGAGATTGGTTTTGTTTTTAGAAATGCTGAAGTAATGGCTTTTTGCACGAGGCTTTTCCCCAGAGGAGCCTCCGGGAGCGCAGAGCGCGTTTTAGCTCGGTCTCTTGCGTTTGATTTTTGTCTTCCTGCCGTTGTGGTCTCTTCTTTTACTTATTTAAAAGGTGTTTCAGCGATCCTGTGTCGGACATGGTGGGCCGTTACTACGACTCGTGCCGCAGGTCCGCGGTGCAGAGCGAGAGGTGCTCCTGGGTGGCTCCTGAGCGTTTCCAGTGCCGACGTGGTGGCGTGGATGGGACAGCTTTGATGCCGCTTTTCGAATAGCATGAAATTGGGCAATAACGCTTGCTCCGAGTTAGCGCTTGGAGTTGTCCACCTCCTGCAGTTCAGCTGCCGAAAGTTGAAATAACGACGCTACGCTATCACAATTGAGACTGAGAGTTTTTCCTGTCCGGAGCTGAACTTTTCCAAAGTTGCCTGCAAGTTTTCTGTGCCTCGGGCTCTCGCTCCCCGTGCCCGCAGAGGCAGAGCCATCGGATGCTGCCGATGGGGGAAGTTCAGGCGCGTGTGCAATGTTTGTAAATCCTCCGCTTTTCTGTCTCCTTTACTATTGTAGTTGTCCCTTTTGCAGTGACTACAACGAGAAGACGACTTTCTTATCGTTATTTTTTGCAGAAAGAGCCTTCCGACTCCTCCTGAACCTGCGAATGGATTTCTCAACCTCCAGCCATCCGAGGTGTAAATGAGATAGGAGAGGGGGCTTTGCATGAATCCTATCTTCCTGCCGGCAGCCCACTGTCTGCCTGCTTAGTTTTGCATTTTCCTTCCATAGCATGGATTATTTTTCTTTTTTGCAAATGACCACCAAATCCGTTGCTAATTATTGCCGCCGCCGAGCCGGAGCTGTTGTTTGCGTTGGGAGGTGCAGCCATTGTGCAGCACGAGGGGCAGGGACCCCCAAATTCCAAACAATCATGATTTACTGTGCAGCTTGGGCAAAGTGCATTTGTTGCCTTGGAAACAAATAGCAGCAGTGAACAACTAAATGAAATTTATGGAATCAACTTCAATAAATCTTGATGATAAATGTGCAAAAACATACACAATTTGATGAAGATCTAAAGTATGCAGATGTGAAGGATGATAGTAAGTTATATAACTACTTCGGCTATGATTTTGGACTGCCACAGTCATGTTCCTATAATATGGGCTTTTTTGTTGTTTCTGAGGAAGCTGTCTGTTTCTTTTCATAGATATGGCATTTAATTTTAATTTCCAGGGTATCTTTTAGTTTAATTGGCATGCTGGATGATTACAGTGTGTTGTTTTGTCTTTTGCAAATCCTGATTCATATCTAACTCAGGATAAAAATAAAATTGAGAACTGTGGCAATCTAAGGGAGCAAAAAGTGCCACGTCGCACGCCTCCAAGAAGGGTGCAAAATTTCACAAATTAATTAAAGCCTTTATGTAGGACATCTCCCTAATTCCTTGTACGAGCCTTTGTGTTTTACATGACAGGGACAGGTTAGTGATTCTGTAGTTACAGTATAGCTCTGTGGCAGATTTTTTCTCTCATGTGGAAAGGTCTCTGTATTTACCTGTGCGTAGGGACAGGGTGGGGTTTTTTTGTATCACAACAAGTGATATTTTCTAGAATTGATATTTTTTGTTTCTGGTTTGACCTGTGGATCGATAAAGGGTTCAGGAATATCAGTGGACTTGTCTGGAGCCTACGTTGTAAACCTTTAACACAGCCCTTAACGCAATTTGATGTTTTTCCATTAGTTCCCTTACCTCTTCTTGTTACAGGGTCTTATTGTCACGGTTTTCTGCCGGGTCAGGAAGCACAGGGAATCTTTGTTTCTTCCTTTTCTGGGGCGTTGAGCCCCAGCTTCACGCTTCAGCTGCGGTGGAGTGGGTGGCAGCCGGCGGGGGGGGTTGCAGGGGGCTCCCTCCCCACCTGCGGTTTCTGCTGCAGCCGCCCCGTCGGTGAACTGGGACGGGGGGGTGTCCCGTGGCTGGGACCCAAACCCGAGCCCGCTCTGATGGGCAGCGGTATGGACGTTATCATCTTTAGGAAATCGCCTCCCTGTATCTTAAGCCAGTTTCTCTGCGGAGGCATCTTTTTCCCACTGTGCCTAACTGGTGCGTTGGTTTTGACGAATATCGGAGGTCTACCGGGTGGACTGGCCATATCTTAGCCTCGGGCCTCCCTTTTCCTTCTCCTCTAACCTTTTCATCTTCTTGGCTTACTCCTGGAATAAGGGATTGTTTCTGAGAATAAAGACTTCATGTTAGTGCTGTCCTCGAACTATCGGCAAGTAAAAAACAAGCAAGTTGTAACACAGGACCCTGCTCCTGCCTTGGCGTGTGGTTTGCTGCCGTTATTTCAGATGCACCAGTTTTTCTTTGTTCCTTGGATCTACCCAGATTCAGAGCCAAGCCCTTAAGTATCTTCCAGCCCACAAAGTCAGCGCTTCACCATGTCAGCTGTAATATGTTGTATGGATTTAGAAAATCCCTACGCATGTTAAGTAAGTATCTAGCCTGCAAATCATCCCAGGTCCGCACTGGTACTGGAGTTCACAAAGCAGCTCCGCAGAACCCAGCACTTGCACGGAGATCATCGTGATGTATTTTAATTTATTTTATGCTAGGTGTACTCATAACCTTGGCTGGGATCAAAATTCAAGTTTCCTTTACATCAAGGTGTGGAAGGCTGTAAACCTGAAGGGCTTCCTCCAGAAACCCCATGCACGTGTGATGGTTTTGAAGCTGCGCTCTGATGTTTACAGAGCACTGTAGCTCTTCCCATTAACATACAACTGTATAAGACAGGTTGAACTCCATTAGGAGCTAAATTTAGTGACTCGCTAACTTCTTTTTGATATGTTTTTGTAATTTCATTGTATTATGACACTTGGTTTTAAATTTGCATGAGTAAATGAGCCTCTCACTTAAGTCAGGTAAAAAGATTTTTCACTTATCTACCACGAAATAAGACATTAAAAAAATAGTGAGAGTAGAAACCAATGTATCCTTGACATATTTAGTTTACATTTTTTTCAACTGTGCTGACTGAACATTTCTAACTATAAATGATACAATAAAGCTGTTTGTACAGCTTTAACAGGCTTAATAATTTCACGTTATGAAGACATTGTGTAATTAATTTAGTATTTTGTGGGGGAAGTGTATTTTTGGAAAATATAAATTTATGTTTAATTACATTCATAATCCGAATTGTAAGATGCAGCAAGTGAAAACTGGCCATTTATGGTTCATCTCAAAATAGTGAAGTCCATGGACACGATTAACACTAGCAAACAACTTTAACTGGGATTTCTGTAACTTGTCTAATAAGCTTCCTGCAGAAGTGCTTAAAAATACCCGTTGGTCAGTGAAGCTCCTGCAGCTGGTGGAAGATCAGACCGCACGCCTTCATCTCTGCCATCACAGGGAGTTCCACCAGCTTGTGTTTTACTAATGTGGATTTATGGTCTTTTTTTTAAATATATCTGAACTTTCATTCAGGATAACCTTGGCAAGACCTGAGCAACTGTGAGATCTGCGCTTTAAAGGTATTTTTCCCCTCTCCTTTCCTATCCAACAAGAGGACAGAGACCACCCAAGTTCCCACTGCTGGTGTGATTTGGGGGATGTATTTGGGGGGAGGCCAGCATGGCGCTGGGGCAAAAGCATCCCTTTGTTTTGGATGAGCGATGAGCAGCAAGGAGACGGCACTGATGCTTGTTCGGTCCTGACCTGGGCTCTGGTGACGAGCTCACGTGGAGGTGAAAGTCCCTCTGTTAATTACCCGGCTTTTTGGCTCTCCCCATCTCTCTTGACGTCAGCATTTTTAATCTGTTTGTGTTATTGATTTTTTTTTTTTCCCCCTGTTTCATTAATAGTGACAGATGCTTTTAATTAAAAAGAAAAGACAAAACAAAATCCCGAGTAAAACAAAAAGAGAATATTCTAATTTGGCGTGACATTATGAGGCAGAATGGCTCCTGGCATGCAAGGTACGGAAAAGGTCATCTTCCACGGCTACAGCCTTTTGCAACGGTGGAATTAAGTTCAAACTCAGGCTGGTTTTGAAGTCTTAAGTCTCTCCGGGGATTCCTTTCATAACATCTTCGAACTGGATAACACTACAGTAAATGAAATACACTGCACTGGATTAAAGGGTTATTTCCCCTGTGTGTCAAGCTGACACAGAATACCAAACCTCAGGTTGCCTCCGAGTTGTCTCTATCTGCTCATACCCTCTCTGCTTTACATAACAGCTCTTGGAGTTTTTGCAGGGAAGTTTTGCAATTATTTATTCGGCTTCACTGCTTGCTGAATACAGAACAATTTTATGCAGCAAGGAACCAAAATAAAGCAACTAAATGAGAAGAAATTTAGTGGGCTTAAAAACGTGAAGGAAGCGATGCAGGAAAGAGCGGAGCTGCCTCTTCAGGTCTATTATGCTGCTCTATAATTTATACTGAAATACAAAATATAGATCTCTGCATTGCCACTCATGTTTAGCAGCACAGAGCTTGCAATAACAACAGGGTATGATACATGCTACCGTGCTCTTATCTGACTGTACCAACAGTTAAAATTTGTTAAGGATCATTTGCAATGTGTTTTGTTGTAGAACAAATGTTCATTTTGACTTTGAACTTGGTGTATGCTGTAGCTTGTGCAGATTGCGTTTAGCACCGGGTAACCAAACCACTGCCATCTGCACGGTGCCAGGGACCACCGTGGCTGAGCTCCAGAGCACGTCCCTCCGTCTCCGCGCTGGGGAAAAGATGCGTGGCTTTAAATATTGGAGCATTGGCTCCTCCAGCTCCGTCGTTGCGTGCCGCAGCCGGCCGCCCCGCGCCTGGGGTGAAGCGGCAGCGCGATGGCTTGGTCCCGGGGAAGGCACCGTCTCCGAGCTCGGGATGGCAAATTGCGACGGGCGTGCATCGAACCCACTCTGAAACTGCAGAAATTGTCTCGGGTCTTCCTTTCCCCCACCAAAATCAGTGATTAAAGACCACTCTGAAATTATGGGGAGCCTGTAGAACGCTAACTGCGCAATAACTTTTCTGACAGCGAAAAAGAAGAAAACTTATTTCTACTCCCGCCTTGCCTCCTCCCCATTTTATTTGGTCTGAGGCGGCCCAAGGCTGGCCGGCTCATCTGGAAAACTGGAGTTGTCGAGTAAAGTGTGTATGTAACACAAAATGCATTCTCCGTACTCCTGGTACATTTGGGGTTGGTAAAAATAGGGCACCGTGCTCCGTATGTCGGTGCGTACCTCTGGCTTCTGTTCTCTGTATGGAATCTGTCTTCTGCCTCTATCGCTCAGCATCCTCCCACACAGTGGTTTTCTCTGGGTGTAGTTATGGACACCCCTGGAAGAACCACCACCAACTGCTGCTCCTCTCAACCAGCCCCCCAAACCCTCTCCTGACAGCTTACAGGATCGGCGAGGGCTGCTGCCCGCGCTGCCTGCTCTTCACGAGGATGGGGAGAGGCTGCCTTCCCTCTCCTCGGTCACGCTCTCGCTCCGCCGGGCGCATTAAAAGTTGCAGACGTGGTTTGGCTCCGTTAGCTTTCGGGATAAGGTGCGGTCTGGCTGGGACACGCGCTGACCTTGGGCTCCGTGGAAGTTGTTCCAGGAGGAGCTGTGTGTGCTGGCAGGGGTTTCTGCTGGCGTGCTCCTCGAGGAGGTGTCTCTACAGGCATCGGGTTCCTCTGTTTCCAAGTGTTATTCACATATAAACACCCACACACATTAAAAACATGTGGGAAATGATAGTTTCGGGTTTCTGCTGTCCATGAGTAATTCAAATCAGTGGCATTTTTAGATTTACCTCTTACTGAACAATCTGGGAGGAGAAGCAAGGGCAGGGAATTTGCATGTGCTGCTTTTCTGGGTTGGTTGGAGGTATCTGCGTGCTCCCGCGCTGCAGCCTCTAAGCCAGTCTGTGTCTTTCCAGGAGGTCTGAAATCTCTCTGGAAAAGCTGGGACATGTTGAAAATATGCTCAGAGCTTTAGCACTTCCTCCAGATTATTTCTTCAAGTATTTAAAAATATATTTTATAACACTAAAATAAATGTTAATGAGTCTGCATTGCTTATGGCTAACAATAGTATTTCTATTTAAATACAGCAGCCTAGCAGGGCGTTCAGCGGTGGAGGAGCTGGATGAGGAGACCTGGCTTTTTGGTTCTGACTTGGTCCTTGATGTCTTGAGCACTTTTATTCTCTTGTGCTTTACTTTCCCCATTCTGTTAAATAGCAATGAAAAGCTTCCTTGCTCTGTTAAAGCAGCGAGGATTTATCAAAGGCCACTAGGCAAGTGTTAAATACTGAGCTGGTTATAAAAAGTGTTATTTAGTATTACATTTATACCTCTTCAATGTTGGCATGTATTTTTACATACTGCTTGCGGTGACCTTTGTGCTTTTCCAACCAAATAAGGACAGTCTCCTTGACTCAGGAATTTTTTTATTTATTTTTTTTTCCCACTAGCAGGCGTGGCATCTTCTGAGTAATTTTGTAAATATGCTTTTTTGGGGGTGCTTTCGGTGTCTGGGCTGGGTCTTACAGTGCCGGAGGTGCCAGCTGCATACAGAAGATGGAGGAGTTGTCACGAGAAAAATAATAGCGCGGAAGTCCGTTCCTTTCATCTTCATTCTTTTTTTTCCAGTTAGTTACAATGAAATTATGTTTTAAGGATCTCAACCTGCCATGCTAAACGGACAGTGATTTGGGGAGGCAAGCGGAGGGCAAGTAGCCCAAGGCGCTTCACCTGATGAGTCGGCAGCCTTAAAGAGTCCGCACGGGAGCGGGGCACGGAGTCGGCGGGGGGAGAGGTGTAGGAGTAAATGGGATGGCAGGAATTCAACCTTGGCATCGTGTCAAAGGCACCGAGCCCTTCTCCGAGCAGCTGCGTACCCCGTGACTGCGGGAGGCCAAATGGTTTGTTTGTGTGTTTACATGGATATGTGGGTCTGTGTAGGGGAAAACCACTTAGCAGAAATTCTGCTATTAAAGCAGATGGTGGGAGATTAATCGGGTTTTTAGGGGGGTACTTGCTGGTACGGTGACCAAATTATTAATTCCTTCCTGTGCTGAGTCCTTTCGTCGTTACAGGGTATGGGTGAATTGTGTTTCCCGAAGCTCTCGGCTCCTTCCTTGCTTTCTCAAAAGCAGTTGAGCTGATGGAGTATTTGAGGAAGCAAAAGAGTGTTTGTCAGGTTTGCTGCTGCGGTTTTGCTACCTGTGCTCCTTCCACACCGTCCTCTGCTCAAGCCCTTTCCAGGTGCTCCCACGTAGTCTCGACCCATTGTGGTTTCGCAGGCAGCCCGGTTTGGGCAGCTGCCTCGCAGCCTGCCTGCCCTCCTGCAAACCGGTGGAAGCCCTTTACTGCTGTTCAGATGCTGGTTGTTATGCTAGATTTATTTTTTTTTTCCTTCCATTTTAGAAATTGCTCTTTTTTCCCCCCCTGCCGTATCATTGACAGCTGCATTCTCCTTGACGGTTGTGATATTTGTATGTGTGCATAAAAACAGTAGGAAGCATTTATGTAGGTGTCACTAATTTAATTTAATTTAATCTGATATGTATGTATAGAAAGGACTGTTCTGCACTAAAGTGCTTCTCTTTATTTTACAGTCTCCATCGTCATCAAATACAACTCCTTCCATTCTCCTCTTCCATTCACCTACCCAAAGACCAAATCTGGAAATAGTAACCAAAAGAGAAGCCCACGTCATACACAAAGCAGGGAAAGGTTGAAATAATTTAAGGGTAAGTAATTTTTTTCACCCGTATTCTAACTTGAAGCTTCATGTGTAAAGCTACAATAGTAAGTGCAAGGCTGTATAAAGAAGCAGTTAAGCATAGACACAGGTGCTTTATGTGCAAAGTGGAAAAAATGACTGAAATGCTGATTTGGTGATGAAAGGAAGGTATAGCAGCACTTTTTGTAGGTGAGAAAGTGCCCTGAAGGGCAGCGTGCTGGGAGCTTTGAATGTTGGTACTATTTCTTCTCGCTCTGGTTTGATCTGCACCCGTGCCTGGGTGGAAGCGGTGGTTCTGCACAGGCGCGCGGTCGTGGGCTTTGCATGGGTTTGGCTGGTCTGAAAGAGCTTTCCAGTTGAGAAGGAGCTGGGTGTTTGGTGTCTTCTGCTATTGAAGAGCTCTTTTGTCATTTCCTTCTCTTTTTTCCCACTTAAAACATTACTCAGCTATGGTAGCAAGCTACGGTTGATCTGTTTGCGTGGTGCAGGATGTTTTGGCTTGCTGTTGCTTTCTGCAATCCCCTTGGTTTTGTGGGCTCTGTGAGCTTTTCCTGGAGAGCAACCTGACTGGTGCCTGCGCCAGGATTTTCCAAAGGAAAGCATTGATGGGGGCTGGAGGAGGGACAAACCCGAACGGCAGAGCAAGGAGGGCCTCTCGGTGGAAATGTTTGCCTTAAGGCTTTTCTCTTGCTGCGAGGGTGGCAAATAAGATAGGAGATATAAAATCAGCTTTTGTGAAATTCAGAACCCTAGCTGAAGCATTAGTAATCTCCAAATGTTAGGGAATGCGTTTTCCCACCCTAGTCCCAGATCTGTGCCTGCATATATTGCATTTCCACACATGTTCTTTCATAGATGGACAGGATATGCATTCGCTTACATTTGAGAACTTAGCTTTAAACATCTGGGTTTTCTGGTTTATTGCTGCTTTTTTTTTTTTTTTTACCCCTGCAATGTTTGTTCATGCAAAATTCATATCTGGGAAGGGCATCTTAAATCCCTGCTTCTGAGTCAAAAAGGGAAAGTATGGAAGTGAAAAGAGAGATTGTATCATTTAAGAAATATGATTCATGAATTAATCCTCGTCTGCTACACCATCTGTGGCATGTGTTTCAATACAAAAATCCTGTTTTTATATCTCTTTAAAAAGCTTTCTTCTTGCTGGCTGCCTGAGTTTTCTGCAAGGCTAATGGGGAATTATCTTCCCTTTGGGGAGAGCGTGGTGATTTTTATTGGCAGCCTGGACAGGGGGCCCCAACCTCTGTCCAAGCTGTAGGTCGTCGAGGGGGACGCCGAGCCCTGTTTTTTCAGGGGGGTGCCAGCTCTCTGCGTAATGCCGTGAGCCTGACTTGCAGGCGAAGCCCCTACGCGACTGCTTTTTGCACTGGAAGTGTGGCTGGGTCTCCCACCGCCATGGCGGGGATGCCGCGAGGGATGGGCAGCGATGGGCAGGAGTTGCAGGCAGCTGTCTAGATCGTTCTGCACAGGAGTGAAAAATAAGTGGTTGTTTCTAAAAGTGGACTGGCAGGGTATTTTGTACTTGGTGCTCTGGAAAATAAAGCATTGAGGTAGTCCCCATCCTCCGTTTCCTAGTAATGTTTTTATAATCTCTTTGTAGATATAGAGAAAGGGAGGTTGCCCGTCGTTACCCCAAACAGGAGCTGCTACGCTTTGTGCCTTCATGAGAAATGGCAAATGAAGGGGCACTGGTGGTTTTGGGGGTGACTGGAAAAGGCTCTCCTTTTCCTGAGTTGATTCCTTGAATTGTTCTCCAGCTTTTTACAGGGAACAATTTTCCTTTTTAAACATATTTCTCAGGTTTCTATTCCTTAAGCAGTACACCTGGTTTGCTGCTGGAGTTAGACCCAAGATGTCTGAGCCTTTTTCCTCCGTCACAGTCAGGGTCCCCGAGCAGGACGGCATTTTAGCACGTGCATCCACCATCAGTCCCTTTCCTGGACCGGGGCATCTTGCTGCCTGGGATTGCTCCATCGGTTTTCTCCTCTGCTTCACGTGGGACGCTGGTAAAAGTGAGTGCTTTTCTCTTTGTTCTGGAGGAGGATCCTGAGGTGCTGGAGACGGTGGATTGCCATTGCCCTTGCCACACATCTCATGGTGGCCTTAGCCAGTGGCACGGTGATGCACCTGCGTGGCCACAGCCTCTTCTCTGCCAGTGTCACTAATGTACTGTAAGTACAGCTCCGGTGAGCTCCCAAGCACTGATAACGCTGATAGATGGAGGTTATCCAGGAACTCAGTACCGATGGTGAAATATTGCAGGTTTATTGCCTTTCCATTCATTTTGTTTTCACGCCTTTCTGCCTTCCTGACTCATTGCCGTTCGGCCTCTGCTTGCAATTTCTATTTGCTGTGGTAACACCCACTGGACAAGACGAGAGTGTTGCAAAGCACTGATGCTTGCAACTGCTCTTGGAGCTTTTTCTTTTTTTAATTGAGCATCTAAAGCCGGGATGGATGGCAGAAACGAAAACGTTAGTGATGCCTTTTGTCAGAAGCGTGAATAAAGTATTAAAATGAAGGAGAGCAGAAGAAATCCCTCTTGCGTTGCGCGTGGCAGGCTGGCGTGAGGAGTTGGGCTGAAAAGGCCTGCTGCCATCCCCGTGTCCACCGTGGGCTCTGTCCCCAAAGGGCTCCCAGCTGAGACTGCCTGCCAGGATGGGGCAGCGGTGGGAGATGCTCTGACCTGTACCCAGGTGCCGAGCCCGTTTAGGCTCTTGCGCGGTCCCTAAGAAACCTTTTCTCTTTCTCCTCCATTATCACAAATCCCCTTCTGCCCGCTCATCGGGGAACCCTTGCACACGCGGGCGCTTCACGACATGAAAAGTAAACTCCACAAGCACCGAGTACCGCAATGTTACCGTAAATAGCTGCGTGCTAAGGGAAAATAGTGTTAGCAGTGGTTCAGCAAATGTTTAATCCAAACTAGAATTAGGCTGAATTCCATACTTCTGCACGGAAAATACTCGCGGGAATGCAGACCAGAATCGGCACCCAGCTTTCTGTCCATCTCACGCACGCGGATATACAGATACACCTTGTCTTTCGCTAGTAACTCTGGGTAGTTTCTTGTACGCCTTTACAATATTTTGCAATTTTGCATATTCCTTAATTGCTTCAGTTGTTTTTTGGGTTTTTTTAATCTGACTTTCTGAGCTTGTTTGCTATTCTTTGTCCTGTGCTATAGTCTGGGAAGCAGAGATTGTTTCCTGGGGTCTGTTCTGCAAACCTCCACCTCGGTCACTTGTGCCTCCTGTGCTGGCTGACACCAGCCACTGCACAGGCAATCACGTTGCCACGGTCTCGGTAAAATGAGGGTTACAGACTTTGTACCTTGAGAAGGTCCTACGCTTACTTATGTGGCCAGTGGCAGCATTTTGCAAAAAACTTTCAGACGTCACAGAAGCTCTGCTGGTAAAAAAGAAAGCCAACAAAACCAACAAGCAATAAAACGAAGAAATTCTACCAGAAATGGGAAAAGAGAAGCAGCAGTCCAAGCATTTTGATAAGCATATTCCATTAGCCATGGTTTTTACTTTTTATTTTAAGCTCTGATTAAAATTCAGCAGCTTTTATTTAAAGAAAAAAAAAGAAATGTTTATGCTCAGCGTAGGCCCTTATTTCCACCGCAGCGTGAGTTTGTAAACGCGGGGCTCCGGTGGATCTCCTCCGGCTTCTCCTCCCTCCCTCTGCAAGGTCCCCCCGATCAGCAAGGGTCCCTGCTCGTTAGCGGCCGCGGTGGGGAGGGTGACGATGCTCGGCGGCAGGGGACACGCGACGGCATCCGGTTTCTTGCGGGAAGCTAATGAAGAGATGAGAAGCATCGATTCACCATCTATTTGTTGGGACCCCAGTTAAACAGCTGTTTGTTTCTCATAAACAATTATGCCAAGACGGAAATTGGCTTGTGTCTGTACGTACTTTTTGGATGGGGAAAATTAAGCAGTAATAGCTGGAAAAATAATATGGGCTATGAGATAATAGATGCCTAAGGGATAAAATTAAACAGTACTTTACAATGAAGGAAGAGGTTTTGGCAATAAATAGTTTGCATTTGACTTCTTTTTGTTTGCTAGAGGACTGATGTTGTTTTGGAGAGGTTGTCCTGGGATGTATTTTCCAAACACAGGAAAATAGTGAAGGTCGTTTTTTTTTTTAATTCCTCCCAAGTAGGATGGTGCCAAGGCCGGGGTGCAGCTCACACCGTCTGTGCCGCTGGCGCGTTGGCTGTGATGGGGACGTGGACCCCGAAGCTTGCTTTGAGAAATGCTGCTGGTGCAGGAGGATGTTTAAAAGAAAACAGCAAGGTTTACCAAAGAAAGCAGGAACAGGAGTTGTTTTAAGTGCCATAGGGAGTCCAAAAAGCTCGGGAAAGGGAGGTGGCATGTTTGGCACCCCGAGAGGGTCCAAGCAGAGTTTATTCAGAATCTGCACGTGTGCTGCTGTTGCGGCTTGGCTGGCTTTGGTCTGCTGCAGAAGCCCCTTTGAATAATGGAGTGACAGCGGGATTTGGGTTTGTTCTGCCGTCCCTCCACTCCATGCTTTTCCAGAAGCGCTCCGTGAGCACCTTGCTAAGGGGCTGGTTTGGAAATGCCGTTTTTCTCCATTTCAGGTGGCTCGTACCGCCATCCCCTTCGACTTGTGTGTAGGGGATGTGCAGAGTCGGGCCAGGCAAACGCCGTGGTTGCCTCTTGGCGCCGACGGCAAACGGCCCTGTGAGCGCAGGGCTTGCTCTCGGCTGCAAATCACCGGGGCTGCCTGGGCACCATCGCGGGCAGCGCTTGGTTCCTCCTCATTATGCGGGAAATAAAAGCACAGTTCAAACAGAGCTGCAAACCCTAATCCCACCTTTCCTAGGACAGATCCGGGTGCAGCAGGTCGAGATCTGAGGTCTTTGGCCCAGGCTCATCCCTGCTATCAGCTTTTAATTTCACAGACCTCGGGGAAAGCCTCCTTGCCGGGTGGGAGAATTTCCGAGGTGCGTACGGGGCTCAGGGGAGAGTCCCGAGGCGCAAAGTGCCTGCCGTCCCCATTAGCTGAAGTGGGACTCGGGGGTGCTCAGCACCTCTGCAAATGAGGCCAAACTGTCTAGTGCATTGAAAATGAAATCATTAAGTCGCTGTTGCATTAAGACTGTTTTTATTCATGGAGTGTAATGTGATTCATTTGCCCTTTTGCTCTCATGTTGAGAAGGCAGTCATCTAGTATGCATCGCTGGCTGCAGGGAGAGTTGTATTTATTTTTTTTTTTTTTAAATTTTTTCGTGTATGTGTGAGGGAGCAGACATTTTCATCAAGCGCAGAGCAGCCACGGAGTTGAGACTCGTCTGTTCTCTCAGTGGTCTCAGAGACCAGTGCCTGCCGTGCTCTCGCAGCCCTGGTTGTGGGAGCGTTTAGCTCAGCCCATCTCTCTTTCTCCAAGCTTCACGGCGACCATCCTTTCTCCTGCTCCAGCCCCGCTGTGCTGGGGCAGCGCTGGAGCATCGCAGGTGCGTTATGAGAGCCCCTGCACCTCGCCCAGCGCCTGGGCTGGAGGCATGAGGGACACACGGGCGCTGGGATATATTGCCGAGCTCTGGGGGCAACAGCATCCTTTGGTGTCCCAGTGACACCGAGCCCCCGCCAGCCCCTTGCAGACGGGGGGGTTAAGCTACTTACCGGGGAATTATAGGTGCCTCGGCACCCACAACCCTGGGCTTATGGACATGGTGTGGGATCTTGCCGATACATGGTGGGACGGGACCGGGCTCCGCTTGATGAACTGATTAAAAACGGGTGAAGATGATTGTGGGTCCTTGCTGCTGCGGGTCGCTCTTTGCAGTTGACTGCAGCCAAGGGAAATCATTCCTCCTTGGAGTTAAAAGAAGAAATGCACCAAGCAAGGGAAGAGTATAGAATACAAAAGAAGAGGAAAAAATGCCGTTTTTTAAATGTTAGCATGGGGAGCATTAACTAAGTCACCAATTCCAAAAGAATGAGAATGAGTAAGACAGTTTGAGTCACTACTACTTGTTGTGGGACAGGATCGGAGCAGTTCAGCTCCACATGTCGGGTCTCCACCTGCAAAACAAGAAGTAAGAAATTCCTTTTTAGCCCCGACAATCACGGCCAGCCCTTGTCTTCCTGTCAAATTCCAAGCGGTCATGACACATGGCACGGTGACCGCCTCAAAGTCCTCAGGTGACCCTAGATTTCTAATGCTACAGGGTCATAATACATATAAAAATCAATAAGGCATATTTTAGAAGCAAAAGGCAGCAGGAGGAGAGTTAACTCAATATGTTTCTTTTTTGCCTTGTCCTCTTCTTCCCCCCTTTTTTTTTTTTTTTTTTAATCCCTCCCCCCTACAGTCTGTAGACCAAATCCATGCTAGGAAGGACCAGCTAACCAGAGCACAGCTCAGCAGCAGAAAACAAGGTCTGAGATGCAGGCAAGGGAGAAGACTGTTCCACAGGAGGGCACGAGCTGGGCGCTTAATTTGGTGATTTTCCTACACTTTGTCGATGGGGAGGCATAAAAAGAGGGGGTCAAGTGTGGATAAAGATAAGGAGAAATGGTTTTCAAAAGAGCTTGGAGCCGGGAGCTTTTTGGGAAGGGGAGGATTTTTGCCTCCAACGCTTTCGGTAGACAAAAGAGGAGAGGCGACTTGGAAGCGGGGAGGTAATAATGCCGACCTTCTCCGCTCTTTGTTTTCAACCAAGAAATGCACAAATCGCTGCTGATATTGCTGAGTGGTTTCCTGCTGCTTTGTGGCTTGATTTGGAGCTGCAGCCGTTCCTAGCCTGGTTCCTGACTTCGCGGTGCGGTAGCACAAAAAAAGCAAGCAAATCCTCGCCGGTGGAATCGTGATTGTTCCCTACACGGTGCCCGCCGGGAAGACTGCTTCGCCAACACCTTCACCTTGCGTCGCACTTTAGATCCTGGATGGGTTTTGAACAGATTAATGCCTTTCGGAGAGTTCTAGAAAGGTCAAAAACAGAAAAGAGGCTCTAATAGCAGTATAGCAACCAGCTGGTTGCATTGGGTTTCATTTTACTGCCATAGTAACACCATGAGCCACAGTGTTAATACCGTGCCCACTGAATGCCATTTCCCCCCCTCTTTTTGTCAAGAGACAAGCCCATAAGAAGATGTTTTCTTCCTGAAGAATTTCTACAAGGCAGTAATAGGCTTTTTGGAGGGGACAGTCCTCGTACCCAGAGATGTAAGGTGGGTAATTTACAAGGCAATGTGCAAATGCCAAATTGTTAGGCAGAACTGCTGCTGATTTAGAAGGCAGTTAATGCTATAAATGTGCCAAGTGCCAGTAGAGTGTTTCTACAGATGGAATAACTGGAAATATTGGAGAGTTTCCAAAGGTTTAATCAAATTCAACCAGGTTTTTTTCTTTCTCTTTTTTTTTTTTTTTTAAACTGCAGAATTCTCTAAGGGATGCAAGTTGAAATAGTAGATTATTCCATTGCTTTTAGTACCATGGGGGAGATTTTCGTAGATGAACATAAAGCACATACTTTCAAGCAAACACATAAGTGGGTATACAAATGAGGGCTGGAGCACCAATGCTCTGAAAGCCTGTGCTGGTCGAATTTAGAGGGAGCATCATCTTTAGATGCCCTGGCAAGAGGCTCCTTGGAAGCCGACTGATGGGTTTTCAGTCATGCAGCACAAAGGAAGCTAGGGGAAGGGTTTGTGAAAGTGGCAGCAGCAGTGTCGCTGGTCCTGCACCGCAGTTCTGCTGGATTCGGTGGGATTCTGGGCATGAGCATCCTTTTTGTGGCTCACTGTGCAGTGCTGGGGCATGCATATGTTTCTGCACAGATGCACACCTTCCTCTAGTCTTGTTGACAGCCTTTCCAAGGCTTCTTATTTAGCCAGACCATATGTGCTTGGGCATGGAGATAGCGTGATGTGGAAAGAGCATCGCATTATCCTTGGGCTGCAAACACCAGCAGGAGCAACTCAGAGCAAATTTTGTCTGCAAGGAGATCCAGAGCTCTTGAGCTTGCATCACAGGACACGCATAATGATCGAATGCAATTTTTTTTCTCGTTTGTCAAAACCAGGTTCCATAAAGCCATTTCCCTTTGTTCTATCCCAAAATTAGCTCTCCCTGTCCATTCCTTAAGTATTCATCCGAAGCATGGATGAAGGCCACCAGGGAGAGGGGACATTGTGGCATGTCTCCAGGTAAAGCTTTGCTGATGAAGAGGTGATGTGGGACCAAGCTGGGGAAGGGGTTGGAAATTATTCCATGGGGTTTCCCTTGTTATCGGTGCACAAGATGAAGAGCCCGTCCCCATTGCTGGCAACAGGATTTTGTTTCGGGATGAGGTGGCAGGGCCACTATCCCCTGAGGGTGCAGACTGCAAGGAAGGACTGTACCAGGAGCAATGCTGTGACAGCGCTGAAGCTTTTATCTTGCTGGGGTTTTTTTGTGTGATGTTTCTTCAACGCCATTATTTTTTTTTGCAGATGGCCTGATTGGATCCGTTAATTGTCATTTATTTATTTTTTGTAAGGGAAGAAGAGTTTCCTGCTTTTCATGGAGTGTTGGGTATCGATCCTCTTGGCCGCTCTGGAGTCGGGGACCGTCTCCCTCCCAGGCATTGCCATACTCTGCCTACTTTCTACGCAGACCCCCATGTCGCTCTGTGCAGTATTTCTCACTGAATAAATTGCTACAAAGCTATTAGCCTCAATGCCACAGTCTGCTGCTCCTGCTTTCCTGCACCCACCTCCACCCTGCAATTGATCCAGCCTGCTGTCTGTTTGCTGCAGTCAAGACTGCCTACTGCTGCTGCGCACAAATTGCTTTAAAATTGAATTGTTTAAAAACGTTTTATAAACATTCCCTCCCCTTCGTGATACTGTCCGTTGCGCCAGCCAGAGCTAGGAGGCTTTACGGGATTTTAACTGGCCAAAGGATGGGGGAATACTCTTTTGTGAGGTTTGGGGGTTTTTTTTGTTTTTTTTTTAATTCAAGTCAATGTGGAAATTAAAAACTACGTGATTATGGGAATCGGGTCCTTGAAGAAGCTGTTGTCTATGGATCTGTGTCCTAGATTGTGTATCCTGCTCAAATGATGCAGTGGTGTGCCTCAGCTCCTCGCCAGCTCTTGGCTTTGTGGGGACCGGGTTTCGCTCCGGGCTGCGCGCCGCCAGCCCTTCGCAGACGCGAGCCTCCGGCGCTCGCGCTGACGCGCCGTGCAGCGCTTTGTCTCGAGAGGCATCAGGTTGATTGTTTTTCTGTTGACGTGGTTGTGGTCTAACTAGAGGCATTTCGGAGATGTAGCCCGTTGTGGTCTTCCTGGAGGCGTTTAACCGTCGTAACGTCCCGGGGTACTGGCAGGTCGGCAGCAGCGTGAGGTTTGTGATGCCCGGGGTTTCAGAGCGCATCCCTCCGGAGCACCTGGGGCTCACGGGAAGGAGGCGAGCGCGGCGCTGAGCTCCACGGGGCTGAGGGAGGTGTGCTCGCCTCCGTGGGCACGGAGACGAAAGCTGCGGTGGATGCCTCTTACCGGGGCTGCCTGGCCGCAGGAACGCATTTGAGCAAATTACACGGGAACGCTCTTTGTATCTTATCCGTAGCTGTTTCCTGTGCAGATGCAAAAAGCTTTTGCAAGTGCTCCAGGAAGAAGGTTTGGAAATGGGAAATAATTTTGAAGGTAGTTTTAAGTATCACCCTGGGAAAGGTGTGTTTGCACAAAAGGTGGTACAGTGCTTCCAACAGCTGGTGATGTTTCTTTGTTTCTCGTTCGTCATCCGTCCCTCCCAAACTCCTCTTCACTCCAAATACTCACACAAGAGCCCTTCTGAAGCAACATTTATCTCGAGTGCTGCTATATCAGGATTCATCAATCTTGTCATAAGATCATCCTCCCCGAATTGAGCTCTAAGGGTGGAAGAGCGACACAAGCACTCTGTTCCTCTAGGCCTGTTCTTTGGTGTTGCCAGGAGGCTGACTCTGGGGTAGGACTTGGCTGGATCTCACTTTGCAAGGTGACCCATCTCAGAACCTCCCCACCGTGAAGTGGCCCAGTTCAATGCGATGATCTGTCTCTGGGAGACGCCAAGGACCCAGCTAAGCAACTAGAGCAGACTTGTCCTCAGTCCCCTGACACCCTCTTAGCCAGTTTTCAAATCCTTGTGGAAATCTGCCTGAATTCACTCTTCTTCTAGGGTTCTTCCTTCTTGCCCTTGCCCAATGGTCCTTGGTCCTGCAGTCTCTGCCTCTCTACCACCCGTTGCATCTCCCGGGGAATATCCTGGCTGTGTCTTTGTGATGCTTGCAAGCCTAATCCTGTGTTACGCTGAGAGTGGTTTGAACAGGGTCCTGCAGGAGTATCTTCAGTGCCTACAGATCCTCCTTAAACTCTTCTCTAAGATCTTGTCTGCAAGAAGTGACGGTATAAAAGGGCAGTAGACATATCTGGTGTTATGAAGGCTTATTGAGTAAGCCTGTGACCTCACCGTTGTAACCCTTCTGCCCACTCTGACCACCTCCCCCGTTGTCTGCTGATGGCAAACACAATGATGCTGCATCAAACTGAATTTAGGATTATATCATCGTGACGTCTCTATGTGTTTCTTCTTCGGGAATACATATATACATTATTGACGTATAATAACAATAACATGAAGTTAGTGTGGTTGATGGGTCTTACATTGACAACCCTGAAGCTCACCCGGAGAACTTAACCCAGGTGGTGCAAATTTATTTACAAATTTTTGTTCAGACAGGACCACCTTTAAATGCAGACAGCAATTTCAGTCTCTGCTTAGGTGTTGTCATTTCTGTTGTACTGTCAAGTGGGAGGCTATCATGCTGCTGATGTCTACGGCAGGCTCAAAAACAGGCTTAGCAATAAACCATCTATCAGGAAATTCTTGGCTCACTACTGATCTGGGTCCAGATCTGAGCTAGAAGCGAGGTGCTCCTGTCATCATGTTGTGGTCCCAGCCCTACTTCTCACCCTCAAACTCTTTCTCTGCATCTGTTTTTAAATGTATTACCCCAGGAGTTTTATTTCCTCTCTTCTCCCAAGAGCAAGAGAAGTAAATTTGCAGAGACAATATTGTGTATCTGTATTTTACAGTGCTGACCTTGTGTGCCACAGCTACATGCCATCCCAAATCTACTTAAGTTTACGTGGTTGTGTCATTGTCCCCTTGTTGGAGAGGACATGACAGGGAATGATACAAGGTACAAGCTGAATCCTGCTCGCCTGAGGGGCCATCTGAACTTGGGCAAATTGAGCACTCCTTGTTGAGGTTTTGGAAGACAGCATCAACAGGGGAGAGCTGGAATCCCACCATCACCCAAAATAAGATTATAAACCAGAATCTCCTCTTTTGGGGGAAGTGCCCCAAAGAACAAGGTTTTGAGGCTCTCCATCAGGTTTTCCTGTTAGAACTTATTCATTTTTCTCTGAATGCTGAAACAATCTTTGGTCCAGAAAGCAAAGACGACGTTGCACTCTGTGTTTGCTTTTGCCAAGTACAACAACTTCAGAATATCCTGTGGTTCTTTTGGTGCTTGTGGCCCTCTTCTGAAAGGGTGAAAGGTGGGTCTAGGTCCCTTGGTTCACATAAAGGAGTCCCTGGCCATTGCTGTCACCTCTTACTCCCCCAAGAACAGCATTGCAGGTCTGGTCCTTCACACATCCATTGAGGGTCTGTAAATGACGGGTTTTCTTCAGACTGAACAGAACATTTCTTTCCAAGGTAATACAGAAAATATGTAGGAGAATTACTATCTCTTCTAGTCTGTACTGCTTTTCTTTTTTTCAAGTCATGATGGTTGTTCCCCCTGCCTTACAGCTGATGGGGGGGTGGGGGGCATTGGGATGCCCCTGGGGCCAAGTTGCCCACCTGGGATCTGCTTCTGCTCTTTGCTCCTCTCCTTCCCTTTTGCACGCCATGTGGTGCTTGTCCTGTGGCTCTTGGCCAAAGATTTTAGTATTCAGGAAGTTGGGAAGTTTGGCTGTCCTTGGTCTAATTAGTTCGTTAAGCACAGGGGAGCTCAGATCACAGTTCAAATGGCTGTAATTTGAGTGAGCTCGCGACAATGTGAGAGGATTAAGTAGCAAAATTGTGTCTATTACTTTGGCCAAAAAATAACTATTCAATTTGACTTGAATATTTAATTTTCAGAACGTAAGGGTTAGATATTAATATGGGCTTGGCAGAGAGTTCATCACTTGTAAGACTGCGCTGAGAGTTCTTCATGTGCTGAGATCAATGCTTGAAGTCAAGCACGTCTTTCTGGAAATTCTCCTCTGAACAACTAATCATAGAATGGTTTGGGTTGGAGGGACCTTAAAGATCACCTAGTTCCAACCTCCCTGCCACGGGCAGGGGCACCTTCCACTAGACGAGGTTGCTCAAAGCCCCATCCGACCTGGCCTTGAACACTGCCAGGGATGCGGCATCCACAACCTCTCTGGGAAACCTCTTCCAGTGCCTCACCACCCTCACAGTGAAGAACTTCTTCCTTATATCTAATAATTGGCCTCAACAAAGAGGTGAGTGGGTAAGATTTAATTGCTTATTATTGTATGAGGTCCTTTTAAATGGCCTTCTGGTTTTAAAGCCTGTGGATATCTATGAAATTTTGGAGGTGGCTTTTCTCAGAGAGGGGAACTGCAAGTGGCTGCCTTCCGTTACCCAGACTAACACCTTTGCACGAGCTGGAGGAGATCCATCTCCATGGGTGGCTTCCGCTGGGGGGGTGGCCATGGGAAGCCCTCCCCAAATGAGCGTGGTAGAAATACAAATACCAAAATACCCAGGGGATTCAAAATAATGCAATCTGGAGCGAAAGCCTTTGCTTTTCTCTCTCTCTCAGCCACAGATGTTGGAGTCCAGGTATTGCATGGAGTGGACTGAAATGGCCACAGCCCAGCACGTGTGCTGCATCCCTGCCAGCCCCGGCAAGGAAGCCCTAAGTGGCATTTACATGCTTTTAGTAGTATTGTGCAAGGCATGGCTGAGGGAGAAAAATAATTATTTGCCTGCCTGAGATGGGTAAATGGAGTATTTTATCTTTTTTCCTTTTTAATATTGTGTATCTACATCTATTCCAATAAGGAAAAACAATGCTAATTGGAACGTTTTAAGGGGGTTGTAGTAAATGAGAACAAACATTACCAGGCTGAGAAATGTAAAGGGAATTTGGTCAAAATACGAGTGACAGTTTTAGTCAAAATACCTGAGTTTAGTGACTTCCAGGAGTGTTTTTAGTTAGCTTAAACTTGTTGAGTGTGGCAAGAATAAAAGGTGGTTGGTGGCTGATTTCTGCATTAGCTGAGATTTCAGAGCAGTGTGAGAGCACAGGTTGAAGGCAGGGCTTTCCTGCTAGTGTCTTTTATTTTTCCAGTGAAAGAAGTCAGGTTCGAGCATCGCATAGGTAATGGATCAAAAAGACATAGTTTTGACCTTTCTCGCTTGCTGTTGCATCGATGTCCACAACCTGCGTGGGTGCGATAAGGTGTTGTATTAGCAGATCCTTGCTGGAACCAGGTCCTTCCCGTGAGAACCAGCTGGCTGCTTTCGGGGAGCACCAAATTGAGCTTTTTCTGCTGCAAGTAGTCATGTTGCACTGGTGGACATGCCAAGGTACCATGCAGCTGTGGCTGCATTTTCTGGATGGATAAAGTGGTTCCTGTACAGGCACATTTAGGGCTTATAAAGCTTTTGGCTGAGAGCATGCTGTACAGAGCAAAGGGACACAGAAGCACCATAACGCTGACTCCAAACTTTGAAGTCTGAGCAGAGGTCATGTTTACTGGTATTTTTTTCATTCTGGGCTATTTCTTCAGGTCTGCCCCTTCTCTCTTCTAGCCTGAAGGCTTGTGCTTGCTTGGTTCTCGTACTGGCCACCTTTGAATCAAGCAGAGGACGATGTGTTGGCTTCTCTGGCATTTCATTTATTTCTTCTGTGTTTTCTTCTTTGCTTGAAGACCCTCAGTAGGCAAGGGGTTAACAGCATCCTCGTGGTTCTTCCAGTTACCCCATCAGGACTGTTTAAAAATTAGCTTCTCCCCACTTACAGCACTATAATTAGGATACAGGAGTTGTGGGGAATGATTTCACAAAGTGACTCGGTGTACTCGCCCATGCACCCCAGGGAGCCAGGCAATTATGCATACATAATTCTACTCTTTGAATATTTTCTCTTTCTCTGCATAATTTCTCTCTATTCATCTTTCCAGTGTCCTTCTGAGATAAACTTAGAAGTCTCAGCTTTCAGAATTTAAAAAAAGATCCTGTGCCTGCATGTGCACTATTTGCATTTAAACCAGCAGCCGTTCTCTGGGATGGAGCGGAGGGGTGAGGCCGGGGAGGAGGGCGAAGGAGCCTCCGAGAGGAAGCAGGAGAAACCCTTCGAGACAATAGTACAACCACCCTGGCTGCTGAATGATCAGAAAGAGGCAGTGAAGAGTTATTTCATTCCTGAGCTCCTAACTCATTCGGCATTTAGGCTTTGCTAGGGCAAAGCTGCTGTTTTGCTGGGGCAGGTGCTTTGTGAAGGTTTCTCTGGTCCCCACGGACATGGTCTTAAACCCCGTGCGACCCACTTCCCACACGCGGCGGTGAAGCAGGTCTTGGTTTCCCACCACCATCCTTGAGCCAACAAATGCGACGCGGCTCTCAGTCGCCCGTACACGGTCAATATTTTAGCCGTAAGTTCATAGCGTTGTTGCGCTTTGTATTGGGAGACTTCGCTCTTTGCTGCAAAGAAAGACGTCTCCGTGTTTTGTAATAGCTGGTGTAAGGAGCTGCTCTGTTTTAAGCAAGAGCCTGAATTTGAGTCCCCTCAGCTTTGCTCATTGGAGATTGCGGTTCGGGAGCCGGGATCCCGGGGTGACCTGGAGGAGCAGGCTGGGCGCTGGGCTGCGCGCTCTCCCAGCGCACACGGATGCTCAGCAGCGTTGATGCACGAGCACCAGTGATGCTCGGCGGTTGATGCACGCCGAGGCTGCGCCCCAGAATATTACGGAGCTGACCCTTTTAGGTGCGAGTGTATTTTTGTTTCCAATATCCTGTTTATGCTGTTCTCGGTGAATTTATTGCAGCGTGATAAGCAAAACACAAAGTAACTGCCAGCATATTTCCACTGTCTTCAGAGTCAGTTTATCTTTATAAACTTGCTGTTGACGTGATGCAATTTCTCCCTGTTGCAGTGTAGCTGTATAGCAGCAAAGTTGCGATAAAAGACAACTTGTTGAAGGGATTCTTTGTCATACTCCTGAATCATCTACAATTCCCTTTTTTCCCTGGTGCCAGAAGTGTGCTGGTGCTTTGCAATTATACCTACATTTGATGGCTTTTTCTTCTTTTTTTTCCCCTCCTTTTCTCTCAGTGATTCAAGTTCCCTATTATACCCTTATTCATTCTCTCTCTCTTTTGGTTTCTTCTCCTTCTCCTTTTTTTTATTTTATCCACCACCTTCTCAAGGCACTGAAGCTGTAACTGCTTTACTGTGGTCTAAGGAAAAGCTACTGTTCTACTTCCCAAAGAAAGCTCATTGTGTGGTGCCATGAAAAAAGGTTTAAACAACACAAGGGAATAAAGGCACCACATTTCTCTGAAAGTTTTTCTTTTCTTTTCCTTTCTTTTATTTTTTATTTTTTAAGGAATAATACATAAGCTGCTAGGAAAGGGCAGAAATGTCTCCTGCTTCTCTCTAGTCATGCCTGTGAGGCTGTGAAATTCTAAGGAAACCTGCTTTTTACATAGGAGCTTGAAAGCTAGACCACCCCACCTCCAAACCTTTGCTGTTCTCTGCATTACCCCCATAAGCCTAGCAAAAAATCCTAAGATTCTTCCCAAACAGCACAGAATCAAAGCTTACAAGGCAGTAGCGTAATTACTTGCTTTCTTTTCTGGTACCAGTTTATAGCAATCTTATGTAAGACACTCAAATACTTTCAAAGAGGTCTTTTTAGCAGCAAGAGCTCAGTTATTCCGCGATCAGCAGAGTTACTGGAGGCTGGCATCAGTACAAATGAGGGATGGGTTTGGATCGTGGCTGCAGTTCTACAGCAGGGACAGGCCCCAGATGTGCTGGACCCATCACTGCTGGACCCATCGCTGCTGGACTCCTCCCAGCTGCCAAGCCCCTGGTACATGCTGCACCCATCTGTGCCACCTCGCTCCTGCGTACCTCCATCCCTTCCTGGTCAAAAAGGCTCTGAGGCAGCATTTTTTTTATTATTATTATTATTATTATTATCATCATCATCATCATCATCATCATGGGAGACCTTATCACTCTCTACAACTACCCGAAAGGACATTGTACCGAGGTGGGGTCGGTCTCTTCTCCCAAGGAACAAGTGATAGGACGAGAGGAAACGGCCTCAAGTTGTGCCAGGGGAGGTTTAGATTAGATATTAGGAAAAATTTCTTCACCGAAAGGGTTGTCAGGCACTGGAACAAGCTGCCCAGGGAAGTGGTGGAGTCACCATCCCTGGAGGTGTTCAAAAAACGTGTAGACGTGGCACTTCAGGACATGGTTTAGTGGGCATGGTGGTGTTGGGTTGACAGTTGGACTCGATGATCTTGAAGGTCTTTTCAAACCTAAATGATTCTATTATTATCATTATTATTATTATTGTTATTTTTATTATTTTCCTTGTTGGCAGAATCTCATCCAGCTGTATTGCTGCTACCTGGGGTGATAAGTAGCAACCCGCGTGTGTCTAGGGGTCAGTGAGTGAAGTGCAGTGCTGCCACCTGGTTTGGCAGGTGACAATTTTTCGGCACCAGGTTTTCTCCTGCGTCGGGCATCTTTATCCACAGCAGTTCCCTCCAGCGGGACTGTGCAAAAGCGTGAGGCTTGTCCTCTGCTGAACACACAGCGCCGGGAGGGAAAAAAGGGGGAAAGAGGGAATTTTGTCAGCTCTTCCCATCAACGCTCAGCATAGCCATAATGGCATCATGCTGTTTAAATAAAAGGCATTTTAAAATGTAGTTCTCTTTTCACTGCTGATGGGGACTGATTACTGCTGGCTCTTTGCTGGACGTGGACAATGAATATCCACCGGTTCCACTTCTGGGTTTCCTTGCTTTTCCAGTGGTGTCTTTCCCACTCTTAAGACTTCATACAATGCTGAGGATTTGGTGCAACTTAATTGCAGAGGAGGGAAGTTCAAACAGAACAGCTATTTTAATTGAAGCTAATAAAGAGGAAACATTTATTTTGATCATAGCTATGTAGAACAATGTTCTTCTTAAGCCTGAAGTTGCACCTAAACCTACTTGTGTTCCCCTGTGAACATTTATTCTTATTTCTATCCGTGCTTTGCTTCCCCAATAAATAGGCATGATGCAAGGGTAAGAATGTTTCTGTCTAGCAAAGACACTTTCTTGGAGTGAAATGAAAATGTTATTGTTTTGTTTCCATTAATACTGCAGCTAGTGATCTTTAGTTATTTTGGTAATAACACACGGAAGGAAAGTTGCCTTAGGTATTGGTATCCTTGGTAAATACAGTGAAATAAGCATCAACTTTAAAGACCGTAGTAGTCTGGTTTGCAAATTAGGAAATGACGGAGAGTTTGCGGTTTGATAATGTTAGGGAGGAAAGCTAACGCAGATTTACAGATGCAACTGCAATCTCTCAGCCACCTCTGTTAGCTGCCCATGAATACTTCTCTTCCTTTCTCTGCACAGGAGCTACAGAACTGTTGTTAGCATCTAAACCGCAGTAATTAATGTGCGCTTAGACATACCATGAAGCGAGCTGAATTTCTGTAATTTCTCCTCCTTTTCATAGCGGATTCTCCAGCAGGACATTAGAAATGCCCTCGTGGAGCTGAAACACCTTCACGATGCTTTGGCTCTTCGCAGTGAAAAATAATTTTACAAAAACAGGCCCAAGCAGCCGGATGGGATGCGCGAAGCTAACAGGCAGAGCGCATCCTTCCAGCCACGGCATCCGTCGTACCGGTCGCCCTCTGTCCTCCCGGGGGGTTTGGAGACCTTCCCCTGCCGCCCCGAGGGCAAGCTGCGGGGTGCCCTTTGGCGGAGGAGATGCCGGCGTGTTTGGGACACAGGGACGGTGTCCGGGCTGGTGACACGCGTGCAGGTCACGTAACCGTGCCGCTCTGGCCAGGCTTGCCCAGAATTGCCGGTCTGGACTCGCAGAAGTGCTTTGGATGCTGCATCTTGGCAAGCGAGGGCTGGTGACAGATGCTAACTCTTTGTTTTTCAGTTTTCCCCGGTATAAATACGTTTGGGCTTTTAGAGGTTGTTATTATTAGCATCATCGTTCAAGTCTTTTCAGGACAAAGTGCCCTCTGCCCAGGAGGGACCGTGGACCGCAGCTTCACTCTCTGGCTTCTCGGTTGGCTCGACCCGGGATACCAGACCGCCGGCTTTTTTGCTGCCTTCAAAACCGTTCTCCTCCTGCTTTTGCCTGGCAGTGCAGATTTCCCAGGAGGTCGTAAGGTTGGATACAGGCAGATGCGTCCCAAGCGCACGATGCTTTTCGAACGTTTTGCGTTGCAGCGCTGGCCCACGCGTGACCCGCACGAGACAGGACTTGCTGGTTGCAGACAGAGCTCTTCCTCTGCAGCCTGCCTCGCGGAGGGAAAACCTCTTAGCACAGTTACTGACGTGCCCACAGACACAGCCCGCCCGCTACAGCTGCCTGTATCTAGCAGATACGCAGCCGTGTGGGGTTGTAAGTGGCATAAATAGTATTTCACGATACGCTTTCATTATCTGAACTTACATGACCTATTTCTGCCGTGGTACCTCTTGGTGGGAGGTAGGAGTGTGTTATTTGTTTCATCGACTTGTTTGCTTAACTTCTAACTGGCATAGTGTTTAAATAGAGCATCTCCCTGTGCATGTCTTGTCTATCTAGGCACTTGTTCCCGTTGGTGTTACTCTCCTCCTCCTCACGTTCCCCTGCCTGTGTTGTAGCACCTGTTGCATTTTGCCACAAATTAGACCGTAAAATTTTCACAGCGGGGATAATTTGCTCCTGTGCGGCTCCGAGCATTGCAGGGCTGGATCCTTCCCGGGGTCCGTGGGTACCACACGTGGCAGCAGGGATCCGGTGAGGGGAGATGGTCGCGGGCAGCTGTTCTTTTAAGCTCAGACAACGTTGTGAAATACCATCGTCTTTGGAAAAGTTGTTGCTTCGGTTCCTCAACCACCTTTTAGCTGGGGTCCGCGGCTTTAGCCTTCACGCTGGCTTTTTGCTTGGATGCTCTTGCCTGTGATGATGGTGAAACCACCGGTGCTCAGCTGCACGCGTGCGTCTGCCTCCAAACACGCGCTTGTGTTTGGTATAACGCGGCGTGGAAATCCCACTCTGTCACCCAGCAGCAGCATTCGGGTTTTGAAAAACGTGAGGTCAGTGCTTGTTAATAGACTTTTAACATCACCCGGTGCAGTCTCTCCTCCTAACAGCAGGCAGCGGTTCTGCTGCAGGGATGGCAAGACGGGAAGGAGCAAGAGGCAGCGTTTCTCCCCTTGGCTTCCCACTGATTTTGGGGTGTAGAGGGATAACCTGGAGTTTGGAGACTATTGACACTGCCGCACACGTACCCTTTTAGTAGAGAATGGATCAGGGAGCGATTCGCCGTAGAGGGAAGTTCGCTTCTCCGACTGCATCGTGTGAAATCTGGACACTTGATATCTAGGATATGCCAAAGGCATTCAAACCAGAGTCCTTTTTTTATCACAATACTCTTTGATTAAGATCATTATAGCAACTGGTAGCAGCACTACTGTTAAGATTGAGTTGGTATTTCTGTCTCACGGGCTGCGACTCAGTGTTCAAGCTGTCAGCCCAGATGCAATTGGGAAAGAAAAAAAAAAAATGGGTTTCATCCATTGAGCCATTTTAGAGCTATGTTTTTAAAGGATAGATTTTTAACTTGCTGCGGAGTATTTTTATGGATGATACATGTCTACATGTCATAAGGTTCTCAAGAATATGTGACTTCCAAAAAATCTCCTGTACTTCTTCAGTTTTTCTTTAGCTTGTAGTGTGAGAAAATGCTCATACATGTAAAAGGGACCTTTGCATAGTGAATTGGTACCAAACAGAAATATTACTTGCATACTATTTTAAGTCCAATTTCATTTGCCATCCAAAACCTTTTTATGTTTAGTTTGAACCTCTGTAAAAAGGGGGAAATAATACAATGTTTTGTAGCTTTGCATTTCCAAGCAAATCAGCATCATTTAATGCAACAATGAGATCACATAGGTAAACCAGAACTGGAGCCGTAGCAACTGTGAAAGCGTGAGGATGAGCTCAAGGTAAAATACAAACAGACTGGATAAATGGTAGAAGGTAAGGAACATGGCTAATCCTTACATGCTTAGAAATTGTAAGATGCTTAAATCAAGTGATTTTAAAAAAAAAAAAAATCTTTATTTCTTTTATGTGCGTGTTGTTTTTTGAGCCTCTAGGTCGTACTTGGTTCGTATTTTCAAGTATTTCTTTGCAGTCTGGTGGGCTAGACACATACTTTTGGTTTAGGTGAGATTGTCCTGTCATCGCTTGACTCCAGGAGCTCAAGCATTCGGAAAAACACCAAACAGTCAGAGCTGATCACATTGGGTGAGCTAGAAGCACTAAATTTAGATAATTTAAAATCCTTTACTTCTACAGTGGTGCTAGATTGTTAACTGAGGTGAAAAAAAAATTGAAGTACTTTGTGAGTTTCAAATTGATAGCATCCTTTTAAATCTTAGCATAAATTCAGTGGCACTTCACCTCCCTCCCACAATCAGATCTAAAGAGTGAGAGTAACGATGTCATTTTTTTTCCCAAGCCATACAAAGAACACATATCAGGGATCTATTAATGAAATATTAGCAAATCAATGCCAGGAAAAGCAACAGTAAGCTGCAAAAGAAATCTGTGCTGGTAGGCAGGGGAGTTACAGCCGTGACCTGACACGACTGAGCCAATTCAACCCAGAGATCTGGTTGCTATTGAGAGAAAATATTACTCGCTCAAAGAAAGGAGGACGAAAGCCCTTCACTGCGATGGAGTTGTACCATCTGTGACACCTGCATTCAGTAATGGGCACAGTGGATAATAGGCAAAGAGATTGTACAGCAAAACATGCGTCATTTACCTTGGAATAAAGAGGTTTAATTTCTGAAAGGCTCTCGGCACATCTTGAAGTAAATGGGAGCCGAGGGCATTTGTCACCTGGCAGACTGAGACACCTAACCGGACTACTCATCCCGGCATAAATAAATCTTACCAGGGCTCGGGTTTGCACATGGAAATTTCCCGCTTGTCCATGGGCTAACGGAGCACGGCAGATTCCTGCGGGAAACTCGCTAGACCTGGAGCATCAGCGCAGAGGCAAAAGGTGGACGGGTCACCAAAATCATGACTGTGAGCCTTTTTTTTGTCCAAGGGGATGCTGAAAAAATCCGGGTTCCTCCCAGCCCCAGTTTGCAGTGCTGTTGTTGGTGTCGTTGAGCAACAGGTCGTCGTCATTCCCTACTAGAGATGCAGATTGAGCCCTGGGGCTCACAATCATCCTCTGCACCACCACCCTTACCCCAGTAGTTATGGCACCCAGTTCTGTGGGTCGCTTCGGGTAAGAGAGCGGTTTTGTTATCATAGGTTATTTCCTTGATGCAAGCCTCTCTATTAAAGAAAAAGACCAGGAAATGTTTTAAAGATGTCTTCAGTCAACATGAACTTTGGAGATCTTCGCCCTGAGCTGTGGTTTTCAGTTACTTCCTCGCTTCTTTGGGTTTGGCTTTTTTTTCTGCAATACTTGGCAAAACCCCCCTGTAACTACATGCATGGTGATCTGAGCTGTTCCCGTTGTTTCAGACCTCTCTCCCGTGCACAAGTGCTTTGCTCTTTCCCATCGGACAGGCTTTGCCTCCCAGTTCAGCTTTGCAGCCAAGACGTCAGTGCAACCTTTGCAGGGCTCTGGGCTGCATTTGATTGCAGAATCATAGCGCTGCAGGATGCCTGGACGCCTGGCATCTCATCCCATGGGATTTCTACGGCTTCCTAAACCTATTACACATAAGTGGGGTCTGTCATTTCTAGCAAGTTATTCCCAGACAAATAGCAGTGAACATGTTTTATGGAATTAATCACTGTGAGTGGTTTAATTGCTTCTTTTCCACAGCGCTTAGTTTTTGCCGTGATAAGCCACTCCTCTGTCAAGACCTTTGTGTTTTTCAGGTGGGGGTGAACCCGAAGCAGAAGCCCTAAAACTGTCATCCATCCCATAAATCATTTTAAACCAAGGGTGAGCCAGGCTATAGCTCTCGGGGTGCTACGTCCCGCTCTGCTAGCTGCTGAAAGAGCTCTGTTTTCCCACCCGGTGTTTTGAAATATCGACAAACTTGCAAATAAACCTTTTATGACGTAACCCAAGCCCTTCAACGCTCTGCATCCAGGCACGTGCAAGGGGCTGGCCGGTCCTGACAGCTTCTGTTCTCATTTAGGCGGTGACAGCTTCCACCTCGCCGTGCCCAGGGTAAATTGGCTCTTTTTGAAACAACTCACATTTCTTTGGGTCTAGTTTCAGCTTTGCAGCCCTAAGCTCACCACAGCCCATTTATCAGTTCCTGCTCAGAGATTTTTAGCATGCATCGGGATATCATGTCGCTTTAACAAACAGGCTGAGAGACACGCCGTCCAATACCTTCTCCATTAACCTCTCCGACGTGGCAAGCCAAAAGCCATCACTTTAAATTGCTGCAGGCCTTGTCCTGCTGTGAAAGCAGCCTGTCCCCTGTGCTTTAGATATACTTCGACATGCCAATCCCCATTTTTAAGATCCAGGGTGAAAAACCAGGCTGTGCCTGCTGCATCATTCACGACGTCACCTCTCCATGGAAATGGACAGGAACCCTCTAAGTGACTTTAAGATGTTGCGCTAATGTCTTTTCCTTAAACAAGAGCCATGGACACAGCCAGAGGACTAGTGTAAGACTTAATTTATGCATTGCTCTTAAGTTTCTTCAGTGGGTCGTCGCTCTCGTCTTTCTCGCAAAGACGTAGGCTGGCTTTTTCACGGTGCCGACTTATGTCGGTGTCTGCTAGACCACGAGGGAGATCCTCTCCCGTTCCTCAATCTGGAAAACGCCTCCATTTCATCAGCAGAAAGCCTGCAGTGACAGCGGCTTGCTGTACTTGACGGCGCGGTGCTGCGGCAGCACGAGAGCAGGCGCCCGGTGCCTCTGCCCGCTCGCCTTCACTCTTTGTCCCCGCCGTGGTTTTCTTCCATGCTGGAGTTCACTGAGCTCCCGTGTTGCAACTGCGTTTTGTCCAGCAAAGAGGAGATTCGATCAATTCCTGCTTTGGAGCTGTCGTGCTTGAGCAGGTAGAGTTCCCCAGAGGTCCTGGGCCACGGCAAAGGTTTCGGTTGCTTCCCATCCCACCCGCGGCAGGGGCTCAGCCTGTCCCCCGCTTTCCGTGCAGCCTCCATCCCCACCAGCTCCTGCTCCCGCTGCTGCTCCCGGAGGCAGAATCGCTTATTTGCTGCAAATCAAATGCCCGCACATCATTTGCTTTAACCGAGATACCTTTGAAAGAATTTCTACAGACTGAATTTGTAATGCACGTTTGGGAGCATGTTTTTTTCCACAGTTATTAGCCCTAATGAAATCCCAGGTCATTTTTAGGTAGCCTGTTATCTTTGTGATCCGGAGCTCTGCACTGATTTCCAGGAGTCTAAATCTTCAAAATTAAATTCCTCGTTTTGGGGTGGATGAGGCATTTCCCTGATCCCTGGGGCTCATTTCCCCTGCGCCACAGGAAGAGTTTGGGTCTAAACCCCGGGCTCTTCTCCCAGACTTCCCAGCCAGCATTTACTCAACATGCTTTTTACGTCTGTCTTTGGTTTGAAAAGCTTGCTGCATGGTTTGAATGCATCTTGGCTATCAGCTCCATTTCCATGTTGTCTTTATGGTAGTAGGGATTTTGTTGTTATTTCTTTTTTTTATGCACATGTGTCTACCTGCAGCTCTCGCAGTGCTACCAAAACTCTGTCCATCAGCAAATACGTGTGTGGTCTGGAACTTCAAATGGAGGCTGCTGTCATTGCAGGTTTCTGGTTTTGTGTAAGATCTTAGTGGCATCGCGGAGCTATCTGAAATGGTGACGCCTTGCACTGCGTCCCTTGCTGCCTGTTCCTCATGACATGAAAATGCATGTAGAATTGAAGCTGCACCATGGAGCCGCTCAGGTCCTTATTATTACAGGCAAGTCCTAAAGAGATAAGGACAGCCTAAGTGAATGATTCGGTGTAGATATTCCTTAACTCAAAAGATAAAGATAAGCTTTGGTGCATATATGCATAGGACGCTGCTTTCTTCCTAGGCACCATCCCTGTCTGTTAACTTGATTTAAATGAGGTTAAATAAAACCTGCGTAACGCGTTTTACTGGACTTCCATCAAATTGCTCAACAATAGCACCACTTATGGTGCCTACAAATATGTCTTTCCACTCTCCAAGTGAAAGTAATTTATCAACAAGTGGTCCTTGTCCCTGTACCATGGAAAGTCTTTGTGAAATATACTTTTTACAGCAGGCTATGATTTGTACAACATGTTTCTCCATTACAAATATGCCATATTTCTTTTGTAAATGTTAAGATGCAGAAGAATGAAAAGGAAGCATGCAGTTTTGAATAATTTTTGAAGGGGAAAGCTATCCATTGTACAGGCCCTCCTTGAAATGAATAGATCTGCATTAAACGTGTTCTTGAACTTGATGATGGACTTTGATTTAATCCATTGTAGAGGATATTTCACCAGTGTAAGTGAAATGCATGGAAGGGGAGAACTGGATGATTTATCCTTCCTTATCGACCTTTGTGTTTGTCAGCCAGCGGCGAGGGTATTGTTCCCCTTCCCTTTTTAGCTGTTGTTCAGGACAGTCAGTAATTGGGACGCCCTTCAGCATATGGGAGGCAGATTCTTCTGCCTGAAGGTTTTAATCCACATCTACTGAAGAGCCATTTCCCGCACCCTCGCTGATGAGCGTCCTGCCCCTTTGCCCGAGCTTGGAGAGCACCATCCACTGAACCCAAACGACCACGGCATGGTTGACCCATGGCAGAGACCAGGACCAGCCTTGGGCGTGTGTCCCTACTTGGAGTCGGAAGGACGACGTTTGGTTTATCCAAATGAAACTTTTAATTATTTTTTTTTAAATCCTAACTGGTGAGCTGGAAAATAACACAGACGGAATGCACTTTTCAAAGCATGCTGCACAGCGTTGCCGTGTCTCCACGACAGAAGAGCTCTTGCCTTGGAGCGGGAGTTGGTGCCCCAAGTTCTCCAGACCCTGGTAGGAGATGCTGGGATCTCACCCTGCCTGTGCAGAAGGGAGGGAGTCGGCTGTCTTCACCGCAGGGGATGGAAACCCCGTCTTTCCTCGCAGGCTGTTAGGAAACAGAGGAGAAGATGATGTTCCCTAAGGCTCTTTCGGTTTAGAGCTGGGGGAAGGCAGAGCTGCACAGGGCTCGAGGGCAGACGCAGGCACCCACGTGCTCGGAGCAGATTGCCAGCTTCCCCATCTTGTTGACAAGCCCCGTCTCTCCCTATCTCCGGTAAAAGGATTTAGAGGCAACTTGGCATAAGAGGAATTTTAAATCTTCTCCTTATTCTGCGTCTGTCAATGTTTTCCTTGGAGGGATACATTATTTTTCAGCTGTATGAGTGGCCTTTTCTAGGCACGGTTGACACTCGTATTTTAAAAATACAGGGCTGTGGCTCTGCACCAGTGAGTGATATGTGCCGGCAGGCGGGTGGCATCGGGCAGATGCCTGCAGGCTGGGAAAGTCAATACCCACCGCTCGAGCACGGCTGCCGCAAAAACACTCGCTTTTCTGAAAATGCGCCCCGGTGCTTAGGAAACACAAAGCAGCGTTGAAATACTAAGTGTTATTATTGTTGAATTGGTGCGAGCAGCCATCTGGAAGCTGGAACCAAATCGCTGTGGAGGGGGAAAAAATAGGGAGGCTGCAGCATCCCAGTACAAGTGGGCAAGACGAAGGATCCAGAGCAGGCAACCTCAACACAGCGTTCCTGGCTGTTCTCAGTTTCCTCCCTCAGCACTGATGTTATTTTAATATAGTTACGTGGCTGGAGTTGCTGTGATTAGCAGAGCACTTTGCAGCGCGTTCTTCAAAATTGCCAATCAATTTGAGCTCAAAATAGACAAAAGCCCCCGCGTAATCGACGGCTGCTGCCCCAAAAAAGCGCTAAATAGTTTGGAAAGTCCGAATGGGATTCGAGGTACCCATATGATGTGTGGGATCCCCAAGCTCCTACCTCGCGCACCTTTTAATTGCAGATTGGAGAGTAAGGTTGTTAAGCCTAAATGAGAATAAGGCGTTGTATGGATTTTGTTAAATCCCTCGAAGATGGCCGTGTCTCCTCGAGACGTGCTGCCCCTTGGGCAGCCTTTTAGCCAGGCACTGCCACGAGGGTGGTCCTCCCTTAAATCTTTGCATGCCTTTGAGAGATGGGACGGCACGGGCAGGCGACGGAAGGGTGGGCGACAGCAGGGACACGAGGAAAACGCACCCAAGAGGAAAGCCTCGAGGTGCAGCTTTTGCAAAATGCTGTGTTTGTAGCGGTTGCCTGCGTCTCTGCAGCGATGGCAGATATCCTCACGCTCACAGCGTTCCTGTAAGAGCCGGATTCCTCCCTCCAAGCCCATTTTATTCAAGGTGAAGTTGTCGGTGGCCCCGGCACGTGCGCTGCCGGAGGGCTGTAACGCTGGGCAGAATGTGCCTTATTGGATTGCATGTCATGACTGCTTGTCTTTGAAGAGCAAGCCCTGTTTCCAGCCATGTCAGGATCTGCAGGAATTCCAACGGATTCATTTTTGTCGCAGGTGATGAGTTATTTGCGATCTCTTGGTTTTCCAGGGGAATCGGTATGAAACCATGAATTCATCCTTCGGTTTGCATTTCATAGGCTGCTTTTGGTTTGGTTTTGACTTTGTTGCAGTCTCCTTCGTTACGGTGTGAGGCTCAGAAATTTATCCAGAAATGAGATGGGATTTTGACCAGTTTAGAATGGTTTTTCAGCTTTACTGAAGAGAAGGGGGTTTTTAATTATTTTTAGCAGTTCCTGTGGTTTCCATTATTGCTACCAATTTAGCCAGGATACTTTGGAAACGACAATAAAGTGTCCTTGGGAGGCCAGGAACACATCGCTGCTGACTTCTGAGAAAGTTTAAAAACGACAGATTGTTTACTTTTGAGGAAAAATGACAAAAATCATGTTTTGTGCAAAACAAAGTACTTAGCAAGGCTTTGCATTAGGCGAAGACAAATCAGCAGACTTAAAACATACAGCAAAGACAAGGTTTCCGTCCCCATTACATCGTTCCTTGCCTCACTCATATTGTGAGCACAGATTTGGATACAAATTTTTTATTTTTACTGAAGAATTGATTTCACGGCTGCCCTAAGTGAATAAAGCTGTGATGTATTAACTAATGTCAGGCTTAGGATGTTTACCTATTTATCTTTGCTGCGGCATTGCCCGTAGTATTTTTTTTCCTCTGTTCTCCAAGACTCGTTAACGTTGCAAACATAACCGAGGTCCTCCTAATGAAACAATTGCAGCCGTGCAGCTCAATATGCAGAGTAACACCTCCAGCAAAAGCTGATAAATGCCTTTGTTTACGATTTTTTTTGTCCCCGCTCTGTTCGCATGGAGAAAGAATGGGGAAACATATTGACTTCCTCTTAGGAAGATAATTGACGGTGGATGCTGGGTGGGGAGATGGTTGCGGGACCGGCGGAGCATCGCCGGGACAGCGGCCCGCGCGTGGCCAGGCGATGCACGGCCCCTGCAGTTGGAAAGGGACTGTGCTGAGGCTGGTACTGAGCTGATGAAGGGTCCCCAGTCCCCAGCAGCTCCCCAGTGAGGATGCTGTGCTGGTGGGGCTGCACATCGGGCAGCTCAGCGTGCTCTGCCAGGCACCGCGTTGGATGGGGAGCGGCACTCGCTGTACCTGGAGCCCAAAGTGTCAAACGGCTTTTCCCTCCGTTCCTAAACTGCAGGAATTTACATCCCAGGAAAGAGCACTGGGCCTGGAAAAAAACGACTCCAGTCTCCGACTTGGTGGCAAGCTGGCTCTCCTGGTGCCCCCCGTAAACCAGCGCCAGGAGCGTTGGGGTCCTCTGACGTGGCGGTGAGCTGCGCGGTTATTAATGCAGGGGGAGCGTTTCGGGAGTCCCGGGCTGGTTGATTGGTGTAGCGGGGTTTGAATTCTGCAGTGAATATGACTAATAATCCATGACCTGGCTGTGATTATAGATGAAAGAAAGCTGATGAAGAGACCCTGCAGTGGCACAGAAAGGAATTAGACATTGTCTAAAGCCAGGGCAGTACCGGAGCATTTGGATTTCACATCCGAGATTCATGGGTGAATAATTCAGCACTTGAAAAAATGCTTCAGCCGCAGTGTGACATCTCCACATCTTCTTTCAGTGATATCCAAGACTTTAACTAAACATCGCTTCCCAGGGAGCTGGGGCAGCTGTCCAGATATTTTTCCTCTTAAATATCAGCATTCCAGATTGTTACCTGGATACAGATGGAGGTTTGGACCGATATCTTAGGAGCTGCAACCTCTCTAAATGCGGGATTTTGCCTTCAGAAATCGCCTTCAGCGTTTGGCGGAACCCAAAATCTTTCCAAGCGAAAATTAAGAGACGTAGCTTTATATTTAATTGACACTTTCGTCTAATCGGGTGAACTGCTAAGGCATGCAGAGTCGTGAAAGGGGTTGTTTGGGAATTTTAAATAAATGAACCAGTTCTCAAAGGCAAACGTTGGCAGATTTATTAAATGTGAATAGGAAACTGGAGGAAAAGTAGAATGCATATAAAACGGCCTTGTAAAATGGCTTGTTGTTTTATAAATGCAGGAGCCCTATAAACTAAACCAGCCGCTGTATTTTAAAACTAACTACAGTGCTATTAAATCTCTGCATTTGAATGGTAAGGTATAAGCGTCTGGAAATGTAAGCGTTAAAGTGTTCATACAACTTTAACTCTGCTTCCTCCAGCGTATACATTCTAATAAGTCTTTAAATAAATGATCACATATTATTCCTCAAATAATTCATCCGTTTTCTGAATTATTAGCTAAAAATGGATGGTATCTCATAATTGTCATCAATTCAGACTCCTTATCAGGTCTTCTTTTCCCAGTGTGATAAGTGTTTTGATCATTTGCTTTTCCTACCTACCCTTATTCCCTTTTTAGTCCGAAGCATTCGCTCCTTCAGATGCACATCACGGGATGAGACTGTGAAGCTATTTTACCCATAAAATTTGGTGGTCCAACCGTGTCAGCTATAGGAAACTACTCACTCTGTTATGAGAATATGCGTAAGTCGGTAGGTACTGTATAGTTTCTATAAGTGTAAGTCACTTTTAGATTCTTCTTGCCTGGCAGACCCAATACACCGAGGTGGTCTCTGGGAAAAAATTACAATGATGGTGTATTTAAGAGCTGCTACCCGGTTGTGTAACTGAATGTTCTGAAAGCAAAAGCAAATGAACAGAAGTAACCCCAGCTTTGTACTCTGGAGCTAAAAGCAGAGACTTTCCTTTCCCAGCACAAGGAATATGCAGGAATTGCATGAAGTTGAAAGTTTAAAAAGGAAATCATATGGAAGAGCCCATCTGCTATCAATATAGTCATCTATATGTATATAAAAAGGAAAAATCCTTATAAAACTTCAAGTAGTTCATGAATATTCAAAGGATCTGGCTAGAAACTTGGATTTAATGGCTAAGGGATTTTTGTCTTCCACATCCGTGAGGAATGTCACCCCTTTTGGGGGGGTTCTCTCACCTTTGCCTCTTTTCTAGTAATCTGCTTTCCTTAGTTTCTCAAAGCCGATGATGGCCCACATTTTAGCATTTTATCATCGATGCAGTGGAAGTACGGGAGGAACAAGCCCTTCTTCCCATTGCTCTAGCTTAATTTCTTCCTGTGCCTAAGCCAAGCACTCAGTTTGTTTGGTCTTCCTATCTGTGCTTTTATGAAAATTATGTATACTTTAGAAATTAACACTTTTTATCCTGAGTCCATGTCAGCTAATTGCTAATAAGAGACGAACGAGTTTTGCTAAGATTTCTTTTTTCCTATAAAATTTCTAATTTGAAGATATTAGAAAAGAGAAATGTTTACCCCACTAGGGTTACTGCAAACATCCTGATGAGCTTTCATATCCTCCTCTAGCACCAGCCAGCTTAATTGCCCTCTTTGGTCCAAACTTTAGTATATTACAAGTTTGTACAGAAAAAAAATTCCTCTTTTCTTTCTTCTTTTTTTAAACCTGGTGGTTAAGAGGGAGGAGAAGAGAATACTTCTGATAGGGAACCTTAAGAAGTCAAAAAAAGAGGTAATTGTAAAGTTTAGGACTGAGTCTTTTCTTCAGCGTACCTCTGTGAAATCCATTTCCTCGTGCTGTTCTGGCTCAGTATTAATCCATGTCTTTAAACAAAATTTTACACACCGTTCTTCAGCTGAGTTATTTGATAGTACCCAGTGTGCAAGGGACTGTGAAACATCCCCTTCCTTAGTAAGCTTCTTTAATATTAATGCACTTGACCTCGGTCTCTCATATTTCCTGATTAGGTTCACAGGAAGAGTTTGCTAAGCTTTTAAGATACTGTCTTGTAGACCTATCCGTAAATACTGTGGCAGAAAGAGAATTTTGGTAATAAGTTCATTTAAATGAAGCAATTCTGCCCATCAAGAAATCTCCATCCCAAACTATTCTTTAATGGGTTTTGTTATTTTAGACTAGACTGATACATAATTAGCTTTGGAGAGGTCCTCGTGTTTTTGTAAGGTTAATACCCCAGTATCGCACTGAATTTTCAACCTTTGCAGATTTATGAGAGTTGGGGGTTTTAATCATTCCAGCCTAATTTTCTCAGAAACGCAGGCCCTTAACATTTCTGATTTATCTTAACTTTATATCCAGAGATTGAGTGAAAACTACACGTTTGGAATACAGTTGCTTTTAAGGAGGAAAGGCAAAAAGCAACGTTATGGGCTGTCTTTGGGCATCTTTTCTTCTTCTACCCGTAATGGATGGCGGGTCGGCAGGCAGAGCATGGGGCAGTGGCAGCAGCAGGGACTCCACAGGCTAATGTTAACCCATCGAGGCAATCCCACATGCTAGCACAGCAATGCCAGCTCTTCCTGACAAAGCAAAAATATAAATTCTCAACTCATCTCTAAAGAAAAATGCTTTTATTGCTCTTTTCCCATTCAGTGTGGCCCGAGACTTTGCCATGGTATCTTGAACATTATTTTTGTAACTATCACGTAATGCATTAAGTGCCCTCTTAATTTTATCAGCAGTTTGTCTGCCTGCAGTGAATCCCGAGTGATCTGGAGTCACACACCCAACTCGGACACAACGTGGCTGTCTGCCAGCATGACGGCCAACGCTCAGCGTTGACATCTATTGATGAAGTGAGTCTATAGGACAGAAAGTTGGTGCAATCTGTCACCTACATGCTTACTGCAGCTCTCTTCGGTCCCTTCCAGTGGGAGGGAGTATCTCCTCCATGCATAATCTAATTAATCAGAGCCATTAAAACATTTCAGAGCCCTTAAAATTCAGCTGTAAAACAGTGTGGATCTCCTTGCTTATCAGTCTTTGGATAAGTGGCAGTATCTGCTTCCCCCTCCCTTGGGGGGTCGTTTAAGGACTTTCTCTCCTGGTTCTGGCTGAGGCAGGATTTTACCTCTCACACAAGCTAAAATAGACAGTTGAGAGAGGAGATCCTTTGTAAAGTTGTCCAAAAGTGTCTATTTTCTCTCCAAAGTGAAACATCTGTTTTCTTTAATATCTCTTCTGAACAGGATTGACAACCTTTTTTAGCTTCTCTTTGGCTCGCCTGGTATTTGTTTCGGAGAATAAGTTTATTTGCTTTATGAATTTCCCCAACAGTCAATTTACCTCTAATTTCCAGTATTGGGTGATGTTTTGGGACCACTCTGCCAGGTTTTGAACCCCAGGGTTGGAAGGGCCTCAATCCTGGGCTACTCTGGTTTGGCTCTTGTTTTGCTTTTTGATATATTGCTGATGGTGGTGGTTTGTGTTCTTATGATTTGTTAATACGCCTTGTTAATGAGCTACTCACTCTCTTCATGGCCTTGCCAGCCTCCCATAACAATTTATTGATTTGCTCTTAGATACTCCTGAAAATCTTTGTATATATCTTGTGCTGAGAGGCAGCATGGGGTAGCTGTGTGCTATCCCCAAGTATTGGTTATATTTGAATTCCCGTCTACTGAAGTCAGGTCTGCTAGAAAATAATGAGACCAGCTGATTTATGACCTTCATGGAGCTATATAGAGTGTATCAAGTCCTAAAGTATGTGCCCGTGCCGTGGAGATGTGAGATCAGGGTTCTTCCTCTTTCAGATATATTCAGGTCTTGCTCTTCCAAGAAATACCCCCTTTTCCTCTGTTCTTTACAGTCTTAGTGTATCAAAAGCTAAGTTTAGGAAATCCTTAAAATCCCTCATCCCATCCCAGACAAAGATAACTTCTGCTTCTCTAAATATATTAGTAATCCTAATAAGCTGTGAAAAGAAGGAGCTAACCCTGGCTGGGTAGCTGCTGCTGTTAATTTTCTTCTGAGGTGACCTTTGGTCAGGTGGACCAGAAGTCCTCATCCAGCAGCCTGCTTGCTAAGACAGAAAGGATGTATTTAGCTCATAAAATTACAAGCCTGTCCTGGGGAGCAAGGTGGCAGCTGTACCTGTGACAGTTTTCATCACTGATATTTTTTTAATAGGCTTGTACCAATGGCTTAATACTAGGTCTGTCTGTCGTCAATTGTAAAACCGTCTTTCTTTGGATAAGGCTATTCATCTTTTTTAATAATTATAGAGATGGTTTTACTTTAGGTCATCACAGCTAAAACCAAGTTTGTATTCTTTTTCATTTTCAGGAGATGAAAATCTACCACTCAGCTTGCCAGTGCTTTTCAAAACTATGCAGCTGGTGACACTAATTATTGCTTAATTTCCTTGCCTTTTATAAAATGAGAAAGGATGACCAAAGAGAAACCCACGACTCTTCTTAATAGTCTTCCCTTGCTCTTGGTAGCCAGGAATCCTCTTTATGGCTCTTGACCCTAAAATCGAGTGTACTCACTGAAACCCTCATGAGTGTACCTGGGCTCCTGCATTTCCACACCCTTGTTATTCCCAGGGGAATAGTTCCCCGGTCCCACAGTGTAAATTCTTCCCACATCTGGTGAAAAGGGATATTTGTTTCTTCCTTACCCAAGTCATCAACTTTCTAACAGGTTCTCGACTGCCGTCTCTGGGGATGTGGCATTGAGCTGTGCTCATCCAAGGCCAGTGTTGCTTTTGGACTCGGACTGTCCTTTTTCCTCCCATTTTTTGTCTCTCTGTTCTCCGCTTTACTACTTGGACTTTGTTTTCCCCACGAGGTTCCCCCTCTCCCCAGTTAATGCCCCGTCTCACACCCGTCCCTTGCACACCCGTAGTGCAATGATTCTCCACTCTTTTCCTTTGCATTTTGGTACTCTCATCTTTGGGTTTTAACAGCTATCCTTTCCCTAATATGGCACAGTATTATGCTGAAAGACACCGTATTTCAGACATTCCCTCATGCATTTCAGCTTCTCAAGGATTTTAATTGCTGCCTTTTTCCTTTTATGATATACTGCTGTTCTTGATGTGTAAGAATACATTTACAGAGAAAGCTCCTTCTGTATTTTACGTGTGCTTTGTCAGGAAGGCTATAATTTTGTTCACTTCCTTCCTTTTTCCTTAAAGTTGTTTGTGACAGGTCTTGAAACACTTGCACCTTCTGTCCTCCCAGAGTAAGGTCAGAAACTGTCATTTATTTCAGAGTCGGCTCTAAAATAGTCTGCTCTTAATATTGTATCTTGGGGTCTGCTGGAGTTGGGGCTCAGGCTCTGCGATAATTGTTGCATCTGCTTTCAGCTGAGGAAAAAGTGGAGGCTTGCTATGAATATTAACAAGCCATCCGTCCTTTACACCTTCTGGGAACACACTAGTTCTTAAATTGTTTCTTCTCTTCATGGTTTTTGTGTTCTTTATTTGTTCTGCAAGCTCTTTTTTTATCAAATTCATTTTCCCCCCCCAGATTTATTCCTAATTGAAGGCCTTTATCTGTATTTATACCTAGGTTACCGAACCTATTCTCAGCTAATGTTGACTCTATCAAACCTTACCTTCTTGAAGGGTTTTAGATGTCTCACTGCTGGGATTGACCCACAAAGGCCGCCTTTGTTTTCTATTTCTCCTTCACTTGGCCTTTTCTCCCCACATGCTTACCATCGTTGATAGGGAAGGTCCAAGGGACTGCTGGGAGATACGATTTCCTCATGAGATTTTCCTGGGAAAATAACTTTGAAACCAGAACCCTTAAGTCCAACATCCCTGTCATGGACTGGAGAAGCATTTCATGATGGGCAGAGTGGGAGGATGGTTTCACACTGTACCTTTCCTTATGAACTTCACCTTTCCAAACCTCTCGGTTCTGGAAACCTCGTGTGCTCTTTGTATTTTTTTCTTGTCATGGTGCTGGGCAAAATTCAGAGACCCTTGGCCTAAATAAAAATGTAAATTCTTGGAAAAACAGGTTTACTTGGAGAGGTACTTTTAGAGACTTAGTAGTAAAATACATCCCCATCTGCTGGCAAGTGAAAATTTTTATCACTTCACCCACCAGTTACCAAATTATAGTGGAAAACCAAGAATCAAATGGAATCCCTGGAATAAAAGGGATTTGGGAATTTCAGAACCTGGTAGGAAAACAGCATCCTTCAGGTCAGCGAACGCTGAGCCCGGCATCGCTGCAGCAGCTCCTGGCGTGTGACGGGATCGCTGCCCCACCATGCTTTCTCCACAGGCAGCTCTCTATCCTACGTCCTGCCCAGGTTTTGTCAGGGCTAAAAGGCAAAAAAAGGAGAAAAAAAAAAAAAAAACAATCCCGAACAGAAAACCGCTTGGATATTTTCCTCCACAGAGGTCTTGCTGCCCACTTTGGTGCGGGAGGAGGCGTGTGATGCGGTGGCCTTGCCGTAGAGAGGAGCTGTGCGCTCGGGGATGCAGCCCGGTGCGGCGAGAGAAGCGGTTCTGGCTCTTCGGGAGAGGGTTCTTTCTCTGTACCGCCGATTCCTGGCAGGTGCCCCTGAACTCTGTTTTGTGCTTTTGCAGGAGAGTTAATGAAGTCCTGCAAGGGCAGGAGATGTTGCTGTTAGGAAGAGCACGGCACGTTCGTCCTCCATTTGAACCACGGATAGAGCTGAATTCTTTTCTACTATTACTCCACTGAATGTAAATATCGCAGAGACATTTACATGGTATTTCTTTTTAAGTATATAAAGTTTTCATTCAAAAGTATCATAATTCTTAAAAGACCTGTCAGAGGCTCTGACATGTAATTAATTTCTCTAAAGTTCTTTTTTTGAAAGATACAACTGCATATATAGAACACCTGCGCTTATTCACAACTCTGCAGGAAAAAAAGCCACATTTTCTTCTTCACTTTCTTCCCCCACCATAAAAAGGTTTTCCTTCACTTTGGATACTCCCTCTACCCTCATGATCTACAACAAATAAAAGCACTCGGTATGTAAAAGCTGCATGTAAATAGGAACTGGCACGTTGGGTTTTGTCTGGGTGCTAGTGACCTTTTGTTTATTCAGCTTTAAGCCGAAACACTCTTGCAACTTTAATTATGGAACAGCTATCGCTAACCCATAATCTAGTCATCCATCTAATATAATTCCTGTATGTGTAGGTGGGCTTTCAGTCAGTCTACTAGGCTGATTATTTTTACCTGGTAGCTTTTTTTTTTTTCTCCTCTGCTTGGGAGGCTTCAACAAGTATAATGCTGGTGCCCAGGAAGTATGAACGAGGAGATGTTCAACTAGCTCTGGAGAGATATAGATAGATAGATAGATAGATAGATAGATGTGTATATAAGTGGCCAAGCACTGGATTACGTGGCAGTCATAGCTAGCTGCCTGGCTTTATCCCCTGTAAGTGCTTGCAGGGCATCACTGCTTCTGCTGGAAAATGCCGTGAGCCAAATCACTGCTGCTTCCGAAGGAAGAATCTGCGGAGGGTCCTCTCGGGGGGAGGAAATCTCTCCAGCAGATCCCTTGGCACAATTTCTCCTTGGGCCGGCATCTGGGGAACCAGGGCTCTCCTAGCTGGGCAGGCTGAAGGGCATGTCCTCTCCCCGTGGCACCTCTGACAGCAGCAAGGGGACGGAACCCTTGTAAACATCCATTCAGGACAGCTGCACGCGATACTGGGGAGAAACGGACATTTTCTGGCTGAGAAAGAAGCAAAGCAATTGTTGCTTTCTTTCTAGAGGACAGGCATTAGCGGATGCAATTTTCCCTTGTGGTTGCATAAATTGGTGGTGTTTCCCCTTTCGCCTTGGTAAAATTAATGTTAGTAGGAACATGCTTAAATCCAAGCTGTGCAAAAAAGTGCCAGTTTTAAGTGAACATAAGGCCCATCATTTATGTAACTGGAGATGAATGTAGAAACATGTGCAGATGTTTTAGCTTTGTAATTCAGGCGTTTCCTCCTCTGTTCTAGGTAAATAACCTGCAGCCCTCGATTTCATTTCCTATAGGGAGCATTGCTCACGTTGCTGTTGCTTTGCATGCCCTGCTGAATTTATAGGGAAAGAAAAAATCTGTTTTTACTCCAGAGAACTGATGAAGGGATGTTCTACCAGGATATTGCCTCTAAATGGGGCCGGGAGCAGAGGGAGCTAGTGGGGCCTCAGCTGGGGCATCGGCTTTTGTTCTCTGACCACGTCTGCCTCCACTCCGGCAATACAAAAACTTCTTGAGTGTCATGTGGGTTTTTAAAACAGAACAAAAAAGTGCTTTGGGTTACTTGGCCATCTGGACCGGGCTCACAAGGCAACAGGAGGTTTACAGCGGAGGGTCTGTTTGGGGTGCTGCGTTTCTATTCTCCCAGACTTGTGTACGCCATCTAGTCGCTAACAGCTTTTGTACAACCCCATTAGCACAAGCAGTGGGAAAATTGACAGGAACCGTGAGGAATGGAGAATTTTCTCAGCTGTGATGCTGAGGGTTTTTTTGAGGCACTTTGCAGTCTTTCACCTGACATGAGTCATAGGGCTGAAAGGGATTTCTCCAGGTCACCGAGTCCTGTGTATTGCTATCACAGGCAACTGCATCCCGTCCTTCTGTCCATTAATTTTTCCATCTCATGCTTAAAACCAGTTGGATTATTGTTTAGCTCCACTGCTTGCTTTCTGCGACTTCTTCCCTTTGATCTCCTTTCTTAGCCAGTATCTTTCTCTGTCATGCCAGCTGTGATCTTAGCAGACCAATGCCCTAAAGTACGTGGTGCAATCAGGAAAAGTATTTCTGAATTCTTCCCTACGACTGAACCACCTGTGACCGTGCTCGAAGCACAGCCTGCCAAGCTGTGCTCCTGCCCTCCTCCTCCAGAGACATGGAGTTCATCTGACTCCACGGCTTTAACCATTGTCTTCCACCCGCCATCCTCTTCCTCCATCCACTCTAGCGCCAGTCAAGTTCATAAACTTCAAGCTGGTGACTGATTTTCCTCCTGTCAGTTCTTCATAATAGCATCACCCCAGTCGTGTATCTCTTCAATGGCCTGACACTGTCTGAAATCCATATTCTCTCCCTTTTATACTTCTGTCCACAGATGGCTCTGTGTTCTGTGCTCTCCTGCTACCCGGTGTATTCTCTGTCCATCACCTTTATACCCCAGACCTCTCTCGGTTTCGTTTTTCTTCCCAGGGACCCAGCTGTTCTCCTCCTCTTTGTTATTCCTAGGCTTCTGTTTCTTCTTGTTCTGCATCGCGTCAAGCCCCTTTGTCAGCTTTTCTTTCACAGTTGCCGGTGTTTCTCCCTGTCCCTCTTGGGATCTGACCTTTCATGGTCACACCACTCCCGAAAGGTCCTCTTGTTCAGCAGGTCTCTGCAAACTTCAGATTGTCTGTCTCATTCACACTTCATCTCTTTCCGACCGTATGTGAAGATCCCCCGTCTGAACTCTTCTCAGTTCTTTCCAGTGTGTTTCTAGAGCTCCGCTCTGCTCTCCGAGTCACTGCAGTCAAGGCAAATAGTTGTCCGCAGGCACATCCTCCTCGTTCTTGCATTTCATCATCTTCCTCGTCTTCTCCAGCCTTTGGATCGCATTCACTGGAAACGTCCCTTCTGCGCTTCCCTGCCCCTTACATGCACCCATCCCAAAAAATAACAGTAGTACGTTAAAAGTCCCACAGGTTTCCCCACCTATAAACTCTCTTTTTCTGCCTCCATTTGCTTGGCTGGCTGCTTGCCCATTGCTTGCCTTCTCAGTCTGTTGCCCAAACGAGCCCTGCTCTCTGCTTAAAGGTTGGCCGTTGAGTGTCTGTCAGAAGTAAGGAAAGGCAGAAACCTCCCTCACGTACCTGTTTGCAAACCGCAGTCAAACCACCGACTCCACAAACGGAAAGAGCGAGAAGCAAGCAGGCAGAGAGGCACGCAACCCACGCGTAAGACCCTGCTCCTTCCTCCTCCAGTGGAAGTCCCGGCGGTAACAGGATGATGCCTTCTTTAAAATGCTTGGGATCTTTCTTGGTGAGCTTGCTAGTGTTTTATGTCCACGTTGTTATTTTCTCTCCGGAGATGTTTTGTGTGCTGGAAGTGACAAATTTACATTATTGAAGAATTATTGTTTCTGCTTCTGTCCTATGCTTTATTCATTGCAAGCCATTACTTTTAATATGGCTGTGATTATGTTACCGGTTGAAAACAGGCCACCTGTGGCATTTTACACCAAATAGCTATAAACCAACACACCCAGGCAAAAATCAGGTCAGCAAAGCCGTGCAGAGAAGATGCTAGTGCTTCTGAGCTTACAACTGCGGGTCTCAGCTTATTGTACTGATAAAACAAAGACTTGACTTGCAGGATGAAGCTTTCTACAGCAGTGCTGCATCAGCTCTTACCCCTTGACCTGGTTCCTGCGGGTTAAACATTGAACAGTGAGGAAGAGTTCAGTAGTATCCCGATTTGGCTTATGTACTTGGGTAACTTGAAACGTTGCCGCGATTCTCCTGTGAATATAAATACTATTAAATATTTAAATGACGGTCATATTCCAAGTCCTTTCTAGGACTGAGGCTGTGTTTCTGGGTGAAAACATGGCCCGTCCTTTGGAGGACAGCAGGTTCAGACCAAACAAAAGCAGGTCCATTTCACGCAGCACAGAAGCTGCCACACGCAAGGTGCCCTGGAGGGCAGCAGTGTCAACAGGGTGAAAATAATTAGAGAAATTAATAGAATAAATTGTGGATGTAATTTCTGAATACAGAAGCCCCTCAGCTGCAGATAGTCGCAAGTGAGGCGCGATGGCAGGGCCTCTCCCCTTTTACTTTGCATCTGCTGGTGACCGTGCACAGATAAACCTCTCTCGGAGCATCACCTCTGCACTTCAGAAAGATGGTGGAGGTCAGAGTATGCAGAAACATTGATGATAAGCTTCTGTACATTGAAGATGATGGTCCCATCATCCACACCGAGTGCGTTGAAGTGAGCAACAGGTTCAGATCTGTAAACATGCATAGCCAAATGCGCCGTCCTCCAACCCTACCTGCCCAGGGCTAATTGAAATGGAAGATCTTTGCACATTTCTGTCCCACCTGGCAAACCATCAGGGTGTGCAAAACACATCTACCGGGTCACAATCTATTGAAGCTCCTTACTCAACTCAGTTTTTCCTTCTCCCAGAACTTCCTCAGGCAGCAAACAGTCTCCTCCCCAGAAATCATGCTGGCCCATGTGGGGGGCCAGTGGTGGTTCTCTGGTCGCCTAAGAAGCCTCTGGTTCTCCTGAGGCTTAAGATATTTTATTAATGTTTTCATTAATAGATATTTTAAACACTTAATTTATTAATATTTATATTAATTAAGATACGTTTAATAGGCAGGAGATAATATCAAGGAGGCATGAAGTTGTAGACTTACTGGAAAACGCAGAGCAGCTTTCACACTTAGAAGTTAATCTTCTTCAAGTTGCATGGAAATAACTCCCAACGACGCCTGATCTGTGCTTTGGCATTTCGAGTCGCTCCTGTTACAACACGTCAGTGATGCTTCAGCTGGAGCTTTTCTCAACCGCTGTGGGAGCCCGGGGTGGTGGGGAGGGTGGGGGGTGCTGGCGGGAGAGAGGGGTCTTACTGCAGCAAACCGACTCGTGTATTGAGAGCTTTGAAATACGGATTTGCATCAAAGTAAAACTCTCAGGGTTAGTTAAATATTCCTCTAAATATGCAAAGGAATTGAGTTACTGATGCTTGTTATTCTTATCTTACTCTCGGTGTCACAACATCTTTAAGTTCAGTGAAGGTTTCACTTACTAAGACGGTTGTAAAGATTTCACGTTAATTAAGAGGACTCCACTGCAAATCTGAATATGAATGAAGTTCGGCTGCTGAACCCAGGGCAGTGAATACTGTGGGAAGATCAGACATTGACAAATGTTGATTTAAAAAAACCAAACAAAACCAAACAAAAAAACCCCCTAAAACAATGCTTCAATCTAGTACCTGTTCCGTGAGAGAGAAAAAGTTGAGTTCAAGTTGCCCGAAGGAAAAAAATAGATTCTGACTTGACTTTACAGTCAAAGAGGTGAAATTCTGTCCATCAGGAGCACTGATGAGGGTTATCCTGTGCCCGGGAACTCAGCCACATCTCTGTGTTGCACGGTCTCCCTCTCCCTAGGCAAGCGATCGTTTTAACATGGGGGGATCTTCAGTGGAAGAAGGGAGAAAATCTGGGCTTGATTCTGATCTTGGTTTTGTTGCTTCGGAGAAGTACCTTCAAGTCCAGTCAGCCTCGACTGGTGGTCATACAACCGAGATGAAACTTCACCCATTGGCGATGGTGTGGGCGGTGGTAGGTGTCAGGGGAACAAGGCTCCCAAGGAAGGAACTCTTGTGATTAAGTGTTTTGAGTGAAGAACGAGACTAGAGATATTTTTTCCCCCCAAACTGCTTTGTTGCTGTTGTCTGAACTGGGGCGAGTCCTCTCCTTTTTATGTCTCTGCTCACCCATCTGGAGATAATAACGCTCCCCTGCCTTTGCAAAGCAGTTTTGGGCGACGTGAAGGGTGCTGCGGAGGTACAAAGTATCACTTCACCTTCTAAAGAAGGACTTTGGGGAAGGAAATGGTGATATATAGCATTTTAACCTTGCTGAAATACATTGGACTTGGCTTTTGGAGTGGAAAAGTGAAAATACGATAGCCTTAATAAATAGTATTTGTCCTCTTAAGCAGGGTAAGGGCAGCATATGAGGTTGTGCAGGGTTTTTTTATTGTTGTTATTTTTTATTCACAGTTCCTTGAGCTGATTCTGGGAATTGTACTGACTGTGGTTATGTTTCTGGAAATGTGCAGGTTGGCCAGATGCAGTGGGGCATGGAGTGAACAGAAAGAGGTTAAATTGATGGATGACCAACAAGAGCAGGATTGTGCCTCAGAAGACCAAGAAACTATCCTGATTAATGGGGTGAAAGAAAATGGTAAGGAACTTAATTACAGTACATGAGGGAGCAGCGACAACTTGCAAGCCAACTTCTTTTCCTAATTCCTTTTGTGTATTTAATTTTAGCAGTTTGCAGGTATCTCTGCAATGTGGAGCAGTAGGGTAAATGGGTATTTTCTGCACAGATGTCGCTCCAGCTATGAATCTGTACCTTTTCAGGTCTTAATGAGTACTGCTTTTGCCCATGCATATGCATGGTTGGAAATGTTTATGTGCACATGCAGTTTGAATTATGGATTTTAGTTTGGTTTCTTAGGGAAAAAAAGTCATACAAGACTACGTAGCCCCTCTGTTGGGAATCTTTCCGTCTCTTTGCAATTACTTATGAACTCACTAGCCAGTCTCAGCAAAATTTGACTGAAGGATACTTAGTCCCCACAAACTGGGGAAAAATTATAGAGGAAACAAACCCAGATTGGCACCCATGGAAAGGGAAGGTGAGCTTGTGAGCTCCTTATTGCCTTTTCCGTGTGACCCGTCAGCCAGCACATGGGACCCCCCGGCCCGTAACACTGCTTCTGTGCGCGCCCCGGTGCTGCTGGGAGCCGCTACGTCGTTCCAGCTTCCATCGACATCGGTGGGGAAGGATCAGCCCCTTCCAGCAGCCTGCCCCAAATACCTAACTTTGTCTGTATCTATTTAATCGATTCTATACTTGCTTTCAAAAGCAATAACTAATTAGGAGTAACAGTGCTCTGCTGCCTGAAAACTTGATTGAAATAAATATGCCTCTGAGCATTTTCTCAAGTCATTTGGCCTTTAGTCGCTAGCCACAGTAAATGCAGTGGCAGTCCAGCATTGCGGCAGAGCTTGGCATTTTCATTCTTCACCATGGTTTTATGTTTAATTTCTCCGCTTTTTACATTTTGTATTGGCCTATAAGTGTGGAGAGAGAGAAAGATTGATTTATATATAAATTTGACCCTATTAGATATCAAGGATTTGGTCGTCTGACATCTTATATGTTCAAATCCTTCTGTCATCTCAAAACAAGGTGCGCAGAGGCAAACGTTGTTCTTGTTCATTGCCAAAAACCTGGAGCAACTCCAGACACGCAGGTGCCTGTGAAGACCCTGCAACACATGCTGGTGGCAGGTGAAGTGTACGCTTGCGCTTGCCCCTACGATGTAATTTTGGAGGTGTCTGTCAGCCCATCTCCTTCATGACTGCACATGGTAAAGCCACAGCTGCTGGAGCTGCAAGGAGACTTCCTCGCCACGGTCCCCTTGTCTGATCTAATAGGCAGTAAAATCAGTGCTTACCTGCTCAGTAAAGATGGGTGCTTTCTAGAACCTCATACCGCTTCCATGAAATTCAATTAATCAGGCTTAAAAAGCACTTTAATTAAACATTGTTGTGTAGGAGTTGCTGCTGAATCCAAAGCCGTGAGAGCCAGCAAGTAACTCTGATGCCACCACCTCCCCGTTGATGGCACTGGGGATGGGGCTGATGCTTTTTGCCTCCTCTGACCCAAACCATATAATCCAGAGCAGCTTTGGGCTGCTGCCGTGCCCAGTTAGGGCCTGGCCTCCCTTCGGAGCTGATTGACAGCAGGATGGTTCAGTATTTTTCCGCTCAGGCTGCCCACGTGCTTTTGGATGGCTGTTGAGTTAAACCGGAAAGGTGGTTTTGCTTCTCCAGCATTTTCTTTTTTAACTGTAGTCTTTTGGATTATTGTTTACTTTAGAGCATCAGTTGAACATGCGCCTGATTTTAGGATGATACAAGCCCTAGAAAATCAAGTTTTGGCATTTGTATTTCACAGGAGTTAAGTTCACTTGCACAAGTATAAACCTAAAGAAACACCTAGAGATAGTTTATTTTATACAATAGCGTCTCTGCGTATTGAATGCAGCATGTGAGATTGAATTTCAGCTTCCTACCTCCCCCTTTTTTGAGTCTTACAGCATTCACAGACATTCTTCTTTTATCCTTAAATTTTCCATGCTTCCTGTCAGCTCCAAGCTGATTTTTATTTTATTTTATATCTGAAGTGGAACTGCACTGGTTAATTTGTTTTGGTGCTTAAGGAAAAAGATACCACCTCTGCATTTCTGATCTAAAAACTGCTGGGAGGGACTCAAAAATCAGCTTTTTTATTTTTTTATTTTTTTAACCCTTTGTGAGGGAAGGGAAGCAGCACAGATTTCAAGCAAGTCAGTCTGGTCTTTTCCAAGCCACGCATGTTGAAGACGTTTGCAGGCATTGCATTGCACTCCCGGTTTGATTTGTGTAGTGTTGGGAAAGTTGTTTAAAGTCCTTAGAGCACTGCATGGCTCCAACTGCAGCTTGCTTGTACTGGCTTCAGACTTTACCGATGGCTCCATCCCTCAGGCCCCTGTAGCACAAAACTGCCGGGAGCTTTTGGGATGAAATTAGGGGGATTTCGACCTCCTCTAAGTTTTACACTTGGCACGGGCAGGCAGCACTCCATCGCATCCCGCTCCTTTTCACATTGCCCACGTGCAGGTGGGAGCTCTGCTCTGCTCGGCAGCACCGACGCGGCGGCACGGTGGGCATTTCATCATGCCGGTGGTACGTGTGCCTGCGTGAGCCTTCCCTTACCGGCCGGTGTCGGTTGGCATAGGTGCGGGGCGAGGCTTGCTTTTCTTATCAGTTTTGAATAAAAGCACTTGTCGCGGAGGGTCGCGGCAACCGTGTAAGTGCCAAATCGCTTCGTTTTGCGATTGCCCCGTTTCTTGCGACAGCCTGCTGCTCCAGCAGGGTTTTAAAGCGCTCGTCCCTCCTCGGAAAGCCCACGCTGCTTCTGCTCTCACTCCCCCCAGACTTCAGTGGAGCCACCGAAAAGGTAAGATATGAGCCACTACAAAAGCACCAGGCTCAGCTCTGAGTCGGCAGAGGTCTCCGGCTGGTATGAATGCACACATTGGTATATGCTTTTTTAATACAGAGATATCAGAGCGTGTTCATGGATGAAAAGACATCGTATTTAAATTTCAAGGGTCGTATCGTCCGTTGAGCCAGAAGTCAAATAAAAGTATATTCATAACTTTATTCTGCAATGAAAGAGTACAACGAGGTAAAAATAAAAAATCCTTACATTATTAAAAAGTCATTTTTAGAGATTAGGGAAGAATGGCAAACCCCACAATAATTCTGACAATAATTGCTTTAAACTCTGTGTTACCTTCTACTTTCCCTTGGTGTGGACAGTGACAAAAAGACTACTGGGTTTTCAAAAATAGCTGTAACTTTCTGACTCTTGAGCAGTAATGTAGTTCACGTACGTTTAAGCTGCAGACACTGCAGGGGAGATGCTTTGTTTCTTTAAGAATCTTATTTTTCCATTAATTTTTTCAATGTTAATGGGAACATTTTTATTAGGCTTGTTTTGTTTTTTAATAACCTTGTCAGATTTGAAAGGCAGTATCCAGGTAACGGTATGTATATGAGGAGGAATGAACGGATGGTTTTGATTTTTTAAACATACTCTGGTACCTCTTCCAGCTGGCTGCAGGGGGGAGAGTGCTCACCTCCCCCTTCGTTGCACATCACCACGTTAACGAGATTGAGAAGGGAAGGATCGCGCTCTCGCGGGAAGGGTGTCCGCCGCTTCCTGAAGGGGCGGTTGGGAGAAGTCACCACCAAACCCGAGGGAGAAGGGGAGCGGGGTGGCGAGCCCAAGCAGAACTGCAAGGGTTGTAAACCCTCTCTCTTCTCCTTTCTTCTCTCCCTCCCTTGTCCTTAACCCCCTCCCCAGAATCGCACGCCCTGGACGGCGATGAGAGGCCTTGCACCGCCGCCGAGGCTGCGGTCACGTTCTCAGCCTTGACAACAGCTCCGAAGGAAAACCACCCGTGCCACCGGGCGCTGCCTCCCCTGACTTCAAAGAAGCCCTGCTTGCTGAGCCCCCCGTCGCCCCTGAGGCTCACGGATGTACCCGAGCACGCCTCGGATGACTCCTCTGCCCACGCCATCTCCCTCACGTCCTGCGTGACAAAGGGCATGAGCTCCTGGTCGCTGCCGGGCGACTGCGAGAAGGCTCCCTTCACCATGATGGAGCCCGGAGGCATGTCGGCGTTGACGGGCGACTGCTTGATGCAGCCGAGCCGGACCTGTCTGGGCTGCTTTATTGAATCAAAGGATGGCATTGATGCAGAGCCGGGAATAAGCTTGAAAGTGGGGGATATAAATAGGGATTATGACACCTGTTCGGTCTCTGATATAGGGATTCACTGCATGAGCACAGGAGAAACCATGAGATATGGGGATCAACTGCTTTCAGACCAGCTTTTAAGCTTCCCTATGCATAAATCGAGGGCAGCGGACAAAAGAGATGCAGAAAAATCTGACAGTGATTCAGAGGACCCCACTCAGAAAAATTATTACGAGGGATTACTATTAGACAAATGCAATGGTGAGGAACCTTTACTAACAAATCCCAACCAGGAATGGGGCTATTTTGAATCTTTCATTAGTGAAAGTAAAATTGAGCTGCTTGACCTCTGCTCCAAAAATGAGCTTTCTGTAAATCTGTTTTCCGAGGAAGACGTGGATAATTACATGTTCGATGACGACGATTCCACCTTGGGAAGCGATGTCTGCTCCCTAAAGATTAGGTACGAATCTTTCCAGGACAACGTGCGGGAGAAGACCACCACCCTACAAGAGGATGCCCAGTTCAACTTCTTCCCCAGCGTGTTCAGCAACTGCACCAAAAGGGACAGTAGGAGCACCCTGAAAAGGGGGCCTGGCGGTGCCACCGACCCTTCTCAATTCAAATCTGAGGAAGGCATCATCTGGGGGGAGGAGGAGGAGGATGGCGAGGAAGAGGACGGCGAGGAGGAGGAAAAAGCTGCCTTAAATAAATCTTGCAACAGCACGGAGATGGTGCAGTACGTGGGCTCCAAGAGGAGCCACTTCTTGGACTCGGTGAATTCCACGGAGGACTCCGGGGAGTTCAGCGACGACAGCACTTGCACAGAGTCCTCCTATGACGTGCTGCGGGATATCAAGGACTGCAGCCGGTACCTGTCCCGGGACCACTCTGGCTCCTTCATTCAGCAGAACTATGGGTTGCGGGCGAAGAGGAAAGTGCGATACAGCGACGACTACCTGTACGACGTGGACTCCATCGAGAATGAGAAGATCCTGGACAAGAAGGAGTGGCTCCCGGATGGGCCCAAGGAAGAGGACGATGACGAGTGGTGTCCCAAGAAACGGCGAAAAGTCTCTCGCAAGGAGCCCCCCGTTATCATCAAGTACATCATCATTAACAGGTTTAAAGGGGAGAAGCATATGCTGGTGAAGCTCAGCAAAGTGGATGCCAACGAGACAACTGTTACCCTGAACGAGGAGCTGCTCAGCAAATACAAGAAGCTGGCCCCACTGAAGGGCTTCTGGCAAGAGAGGCAGCAGAGCCGGCTGGATTTGCTCAGATCGTCTCTCTACCACAAGCAGAATTTCTATCTTAACGGCTCAGATGCTTCATTCCTCCCTCACCCACGGAAGCGAAAATGCAAGCTAGCAAACAGGCACCGGATTCAAAGAATTAAAGCCATCGAGCAATCAGTGAACAAGCTGGGCTCTTGCTCCTCTGATCACAAGCAGCCTTGCAGCAGTAAAGAGGACGTGGGCCTGAAAGGGCTGCCGGCATTAGCCATCGCCACCCCCAGCTGTGCCAACGGATTGCACGTACATGACATCACGGGCATCGCCGCCGTGAAATGCAAATCGCAGGAACGAGAGCACAAGGGGACGGAGAGGAAAGTGCTCCGCAGAATCAAATTCAAAAGTGAAGCCAGGTTGAAGTGCAAGAAGATCAAAGCTGCTACCAGTACGGCGGAGGGCTCCCCGGCGCTGGAAAACGAGGACTCTGCAGCGCGTCTGAAGGACGAAAACGTTCCTTGTGCTTCAGACAGCTCCCATCTCCCGGAGTGCCACGAGGATAAGGTTGCTAAAAATTCTCCTTTCCTACCATCCACCTCCTCTTCAGACAAGCCTCTGCCATCTGCTAATATCACCACCAATGTACCCCTGATCCCCGGAGGGTATCTGCAGACGTTGTTAGATGCTTCTGATTTGTCGAGCAACACCGGTATCTCATACTTCGCCCAGCACCCCTCCGAGCAGCAGCAGCAGCACCCGCTCCCCAGCATCGTCCCGGCGGAAAAGCCCTTCCCGGCTCTGCAGCCGGCGCAGAGCTGCGTGCTCTCCCCTCCCTCCGAGTCGGAGCTGCAGCAGTCACCCGGCCACTTGGAGATGGAGCAGAGCAGCTTCGGCAGCATGTGGCCGGCCAGCAAGGCCGCTGGCAGCAACCGCCAGGACTTCCCCGGTGACCTGCGGGAGGCAGCCGGGCTGCCGAGCGAGTTCGGCGGCGGCGGCGGTGCCGCGGGCGCAGACGGCCTCCCCGCCTCTGGATACACTCAAGTCAATCTGAATAGCAGCAAATTGCTATACCAAAAAAATTACATGCCGGATAGCCAACAAGTGCAGTCTGATGATTCTTATCAGTCATGTCATTTTAATAATGGAGAGGGGCGCTTTCATTTCCAACGAGGTACACTAAGTACAGATGATGGCAGGCTCATTAGTTTTGATTCAGTGGGTTCATTGTCAGTTAGTTCTAGCAATTACAGTTCTTTAAGTTTAAAGTCTTGTGAAAAGGACGGTGAGGATGATATTAATGATGATTTCTTGGCCCACTGCAGTCCCAAGCTAGTGATCCAGCAGAGCATAGATGAAATCACCCCTTTGAAGGAGTCCACGGACCTTTTAGACATTTCCAACTTCACGCCTGATAAGTTCCGCCAGTCGTCGCTTTCGGAGATGTCCCCTCCAGACACTCCCAACCTGTCCCCGCAGATAGCTGGCTCCGACACTAAGCCTCTGGGCACCCTGAAGGGCTTTCAGGAGAGCCCCCAGGCCGCCCTCAACAGCTCTGAGAAGGTCAAGTGGAACTGTGGGGTCCTGCAGACCGAGGATCAGGCAGATAATGGGTTTGCTTTAAATAATCACCAGTTCCAGTTCCATATGTTCAACGATGAAGATTCTGTCAGCCTTCTCGAAAAGAGTCCATGCTTGTCAACATTTAATGAGCCATCTGGTCAAATTAGCACCAATAGCAAAGTGTCAAAATCGAAGAGGAAAAGTTCATCCAGCAAGAATGTGGGTACAAACCAAAGCTCTTCCCAGAAAGCCACCCGGAAAAAATCGCCCAAAACCAACAAAGGAACCGATAAGCCGCAAGGGAAAAACTCCAGGCAGGCGCCCAAATCCGCCAGGAAAGGGAAGAATGCGGCGGGAGTCAACGGCGAGAAGGCTCCGGCTGTTGGCAGCAGGGCGGTCAACCAGCTGAGCAACGTGGCCACCGCCACCAAGGGCCTCGCCGAGGGCGCTCAGCACTGCAGCCCGGCCGGGGTGAAACTGGGCAAGCACAACGGGCTCTCCGGAGAGTGGGGGCTGGGAAAAGAGGGGGGCACAGGCTGGTCGGAACCCAGCCTGGGCAACACCACCAGCCTCCTGGACGACGATCAGAGGGAGTTCGAGGAACCTTCCAACATCCTGTCCAACATCGCGTCAGGAATGGCCGATGTCCAGAGGTTTATGATGGCCTCCATCGAGCCCTTGTGGGGGCCTGTTGGCCACAACAGCGTTCCAGACATATTCCGGTCACCGGAGTCCAACAGCCTGAAACTGAAAACTCTAAAAATTTTGGCAGGGACGTCCCAAGAGTCGAAGAAGAAGGCGAACGGCGGCTCGCCGGGCGCGGCGAAGAACCACAAGTCAAACAACAAGGGCTCAAGCAAAAACGGCAAAGCCGCAACCTGCGACCCCGGTCGCCCCAACTGCTCCACCGGGTACACCACGGACATTCACGCTCCCTTTTTTGATAAAAACTATAGTAACCTGAGCACTTTAGGCAATAACGGACCTACCCATAAAAAACTCTACCGTCATAAATCCAGTTCGAAATCGCTGAGGGATGAGAACTGTAAAATAAAGCGGACGGACCGCGAACAGCCCCACAAGGACCCCCCCGTGACAGCTGCTTTTGAGAAACTGAGGTAATGCTGCACCAAACTGGCTGGAATGCCCCTTAACCTCCCTCCCACCTGCTAAGCCCGCTGTTCCTCAGTTTTTCCTTCCTGAAAGCAAAAGTTGCATGAAAAAAAAAGACGTTCCCCTTTTACAGTTTTGGTTGGTTTTGGTTTTGGGGTTGGTTTTTTTGTTTGGTTGTTTTTTTTTTAAATGCATGAAAATACTTATTACTTGCAAGCTACCTAAAAGAATGACCAATTTTCTGGCTTGGCTGGGGTTAAAAAAAACTAACAAGGCTACTCTTTTCTGCTGTTTGGCTTCTTCAGTTTTTAATTACTTATTTATTGGGGAGGGGGGGGGAAACCAAACCATGATTACACGCTCTTTTTAATGATTTTGACGAGGAAAGACTTTTTTTTTTGGGAACATTTTGTAAAAAATAAACCACAAAAAAAAAAGAGGTTATGCATCCAAAAGCCAAGATCTCGAAACTTAAAGGCTCTTTACTTTGCAAATGAGAACTCGTTCCTAATTGAGCTTCACGTGGCAATTTTGAGTGCTTTCTGGCCCCCTCTGCTGTTTATCTCCTAACCTGCATCATCTAAAGCTGCATCTTCTGTACCTGCCCGCCTTTAGCGCGTACGCTCCGTCGTGGTGACTCCAGACGAGCTAACTAAGATGGCATCAAATGTTTGATTTTTTCCTGCAGGGAATCAGACTCCATTCTTCTTAAAGCAGAAACAACATTTTTGGGTTTTCCTGTATTTGAAGAAGAGACTCCCTTTTCTAGAAAGACGGTTGATGTTTGTTTCTTTTTTTTCTTTCGGTTGGGTTTTTTTTCCCGTCGGTTCCTTTTCGAAATCTGCCTTGTGGTATGTTGAAATGTAAGTGCTGAAATGAAGTTTGAAATTGTGGGAATTTTATTATTTGAAAGCAAACCTAATCTGGTATTCTCTGTGAAAGACTGTTTTAAAAGTCATACTGTTGTACAGTAGTTTATGCACTATTACCCACAACAACAAAAAATTGTGCCAAACTATGAACAAGTGACTGTATTGTATATATTTTTACTTCTCTATCAACATTGGGTTGTGAGTGTTTTCTGCAGCTATGCCTTTTGGTTTTACTAGAAACATTCCAGTTGTTAAGTACTAACCACCCCCCTTTGAAAGCACCTGTAACTCACGATGAAAATGATATTGTTCACTTATACAACTTACCAAAAGTTTTATGGACATGACTAAAAGTGTGCCAAATTTACTTACCTCATTTCATGGATTCACCCTGTGGTTTAAAGCTCATAAAGGGAAAAAAAAAAAAAAAGAAAAAAAAACACCAAAAAAAAGGAAAAAAAAAAGGAAAAAAAAGGGGAAAAAAAAAAAAGAAAAAAGGAACTTTGAAACCCATGCTGGGAAATGGTAATGTCCTCTCTTTGAAACCATGAGCAGAAAAACTTAATGGTGAAATGTTGAGTTTCATTATAGGAGAGAGTTGAAACGGTGGAGGAGTTCGGAAAACCACGGACGGTAAGTTTGCCAGGAACTCAAGTGTCTGCATCTAGAGACTACAGAACAGCTGCTTTTCAAGTGTCTGTTTTCTTAAAGCAAAACCTGTAGCTGAAGATCATTTGAAATGCAAAGTTACATTGCTAATTCTTTGTATCTCAGTTTTATATATTTTATAAGAACCTGGGATAAATTCTAAAATAGTTATAAAAACAGAACTAATACGTTTCATACATTTATTGCTATTTACTTTTCCTTTGAGTAGTTTCTTAAACATTTTCAATGCAGAGCCTGTCAAAAGCGCTCTCCTATCATAGCTTTGATGTTTCCTAGATGTCTAACCTTGCGATGCCAATATAGTTTGAACTTTCAAAAGCAAAAAGTCATTAGTTTTAAATACAACTCTGAACCTTTTCTTTGATTCAGTTCGTAAGAAAAAAAAAACGGAGCTATTTGTGATCTCACCGATCAGGGCCGGATCATACATGACTGGACTTTTACTAAGACAGCGTTAAGTATTGAATGCTAAATGTATTCTCAAAAGGCCTTATTTGTAACCCTACTTACCACACCCTCGCCCTCCACGAGAATAACAAACCCAACAAATATCTATTTTCCTTGTGCAACTGAGAGCCTGTGCATTTTGCTGCTGATTTCTTATGAAACCTTGATATGCAAGAGCCCTGCTAACTGGGAGCTGTTGGGAGCAGAGGGGTGCGAGGCTTGGACATGTTTATGCAATAGAAAACGATGAGGAAGAGGAGCCTTAATAGCAGTCGGACAGATCACGTTCTCGACATGGTCGTGAGCATAGAGGTGGTGTTTCGCAGAGGACAGGACTAGACTCGGGTTTGCTTACAAGCAGGTTTTTTTCCGGCCCGTGCGCAAGGCAAAACAGCAGAATTGTTTTAAGTTAATTTAGCAAAAAAGCAGGCTGAACCCTTAAAATTGAAGTGGAGTTGCAGAGTGTCGATTTAGAATCAGAATGTTTTCAGCATTTGCAGATCTTGAGGTATAGCTCAGGCTCAGCTCTGCAATCCCAGAAAGAACAGCACGGTAACTGCATTGCATTTTATTTAACAGATGAAAGAAGGAACTCTGGAAAAATAGTAATGCTGAAAACCATCTTAGAAGTTCATTTATTCCATGAAAAAATGAAATGCTGGTGTTGCTCGGAGTGTTGCTCCGGGTAAGAGCAGTCCCTGGGTACCCCGCGGGTTGCTGTGGATGGGAGCGGGGTGCAGTATCCCACCCCGGCTCTGGCTGCAGGAGGGAGATCCAGAAGATGCTCAGGATTTCTTTTGGAGACAAGAGCTGTGCTAGGGCTCCATCCCTGGGCGTTTGGCTTGCCTGCAGCCACCGTGCTCTCCCCTGCTTCCCCAGCAGCTGTCTTTTCTATTCGTAGGGTCATCAGATACTACAAGCTCCGGCCACTGCCGTGGTGTTGGCGTATCCCATTTTTTCAGCATTCCTCCCGCGTGCTGCAGGATGAGGGGCTGCCGGCTCCCTTCTTTCGGATGTTGAGGCTGCCGCTTCTATGGAGACAGGTCAGGTCCAGGGCTGGGATGCGGCACGGCCCTTCTTTTTGACCCAGAACCATCATTTGAAAGCACATTTTGACTGGCCTGCACTGTGCTCGTTATGCTTAATATTATGAATATGGGACTCGTAATAAAATACCTTGTACTGAACCAGATAGCAATATTTATTGCATTTGAGAAATGTGCAATAGGGCATGAAGATAAAAGGCATAAAACGTATCGACTATTTTATTATATGTTGGAAATCCATGAATACCCAGCTAGGTGTTTCAGGACAGTGTTAATCACAAATACCAGCTGCCTTGTTGCTCTCTCCTTCAGTCCTTCTGTTGCTCCGATTTCGCTGCCGTCTTCAGTTGTCATCCCATGTCCTCCCCAAAAACCTCTGACTGGGGAGATGTTAAAGAGCCCAGATCCCTCACAGTGTGGCACTGGCCCTTCTCTGCATCTGAAAAAGTGATCCCTCTGCTGATTGACCCCCAAATTCAGAAATTGCCTTGAGCCAACCATTTGCCCTTCTCCTTTTGATCTTCATAGAATCATAGAAGGGTTTGGGTTGGAAGGGACCTTTAAAGGTCATCTAGTCCAATGCCCCTGTCATGAGCAGGGACAGCTTCAACTAGACCAGGTTGCTCAGAGCCCCGTCCAACCTGACCTTGAATGTTTCCAGGGATGGGGCATCCACCACCTCTCTGGGCAACCTGGGCCAGCGTTTCACCACCCTCACTGTAAAAAAATTTCTTTCTTAAGTCCTTCTCCACAGGGCTGCTCTCAATCCCTTCATCCCTCAGCCTGTATTGATACTGGGGGTTGCCCTGACCCAGGTGCAGGACCTTGCACTTGGCCTTGTTGAACCTCATGAGGTTCACATGGGCCCACTTCTCAAGCTCGTCTAGGTCCCTGTGGCTAGCATCCTGTCCCTCAGGCGTGTCAACCACACCACTGAGCTTGATGACATCTGCAAAGTTGCTGAGGGTGCACTCGATCCCACTGTCTATGTCATCGATGAAGATAGTAAATGGTAGCGGTCCCAATACGGACCCCTGAGGGACATCACTTGTCACCAGTCTCCATCTGGGCATTGAGCCATTGACCACTACTCTCTGGACGCAACTGTCCAACCGATTCCTCATCCACTGAACAGTCCATCCATCAAATCCATATGTCTCCAATTTAGAGAGGATGATGGTGTGGGGAACCATGTCAAAGGCCTTACAGAAGTCCAGATAGATGACATCCATGGCTCTTCCCTTCTCCACTCCATCATAGAAGGCCATTAGGTTGGTCAAGCAAGACTTGCTGTTGGTGAAGGCATGCTGGCTGTCTCAAATCACCTCCCTGTCCTCCGTGTGCCTTAGCAGAGCTTCTAGGAGGATCTGTTCCATGATCTTCCCAGGCACAGAGTTGAGGCTGATGGGCGAGTAGTTCCCAGGGTCCTCCTCTACCCTTTGTAAAAATGGGCGCAATGTTTCTCTTTTTCCAGTCACCGGGGACTTCGCTTGACTGCCGTGACTTTTCAAATATCATGGAGAGTGGGTTGGCAACTGCATCAGCCAATTCCCTCAGGACTCTGGGATGCATTTGGTCAGGTCCCATAAGTTTACCTATGTTCAGGTTCCTCAGGTGGTCACGAACCTGATCTTCTCTTACAGTAGGAGGGACTTTGCTCCCCCAGTCCCTGCCTTGAGGTCCATCCACTCGAGAGGTGTGGGAAGAGAGATTGCCAGTGAAGACTGAGGCAAAAAAGTTGTTGAGTACCTCAGCCTTCTCCTCGGCCGTTGTTACCAGTTTGCCGGTCATGTTCATCAGGGGGGTACGCTTTCTTTGATCTTCCTTTTCTGACTGACATAACCTATGGAAGCCCTTTTTATTCATTGCACCCCTTGCCAAGTTCAGCTCCAGCCGCACCTTGGCCTTCCTGGTCCCATCCCTACACGACCGGGCAGCATCCCTGTGCTCTTCCCAGGATCCCTGTCCCTGCTTCCACTGCCTGCGCGTTCCCTTCTGGCCCTTCAGTTTGACCAGCAGGTCTCGACTCAGCTATGCCAGTCTCTTGCCTTCCTTTCCCGACTTCTTACACTTGGGGATCGAGAGCTCTTGCGCTCTCTGGAAAGCGTCCTTAAAGATCTGCCAGGTCTGTTCTGCTCCCTTGACCCTGAGGGCAGTTTCTCAGGGGGTCCTATTGACTAACTCCTTAAACAGCTGGAAGTTTGCTTTCCTAAAATTCATCTCCACCTGCCTATCACTACCTCAAGGTTTTCATCGCTTCCACCTTCGCCTCGTTCCTTGCCATATGAGCTCACCTTTTCCACTTGCCCTTCTTGTCATTATCGTCGAATTTTTATTTTTCAGGGTGCTGCTCCCAGCTGTGAGAGGACTGGGACGTCGGTCCCATCCATCCCTGCCCACCATCCGTGCACCCAGGGCTCCCCGCGCCTCCCCACGTTGGCTCCCATCTTGGCTCATCCTCTTGCCCAGTCCCTCTGCGCTTCCAGCCTCCTCTCGCATCTTCTAGTTGAGCTCCTGGCTGTTTGGGGCAACTAATCCAAGCCATGCAAAAGACGTTTATTCTGCAGCATCCCTTGAAATGTCTTTTCTGCTCTATCTCGTTTCACTCCTACTCTAGAGGCATCCCATAAGGCGCCGTATGAGAGGACCGGTGTCAGTGATGCTGCTTTCCTAAGCCGCGCTGTGCTGGCACACTGCGGTTTGGGCGACTTACAATCGGCAGTGAAATTAGGAAGCAGAAACTGGCCGCTTGCAAAGGAAGGTCATAAAATCCATCGGAGAGGAGAACAGCGTGGGGCAGCTCAGCGTGAGCCCCTGGCTCTCGCTCCACCTCCCAGCTGGAGGCAGGAGCTGCCCGCGGGCAGGGGAAGGCAGCACTCGTGGTCCGGGGAAAGCATCCCTTTCCCTGCGACGACTGCGCCGTGTGGAGGATGTCCTGCAGAAAAAAACCTAGCGGTAGCCAGCCCACCCCCAATGGCCATAGTTTTGCTGGAGGTACTTGCATATAGAGGTTTTGTAAATAGAAAAAAATATCAGTGATGGGGATTCAAGTAATCATTTTAAAAAAAAAAAAATCTTACCAGGTTTACATCTTGCTTTTTTTAAGCATAAGAGGTTTGTTGTTTTCTTTTTTTAAAAACGGCTTGAGAATAATGTCTTGCGGACCAGATTTAGCCAGGTGTTTTGGGAGGAGGAGGTCAGCAGCAGCACGTGGGGCTGTCCCTTGCTGGCACTGCACCGTCCTGCCGAGGCCAGGTCTGCACGGAGAGAAAAAGCCAAGGCTGGCGTCAGCCCGGCGGTGGTTGCTTTGCGAAACCGTTGCTGCACGGCTCGCTTTTTTAAAAAGTCAGGATTGCTGTTATGTTTTTCGGCATTAGGGCTCAAATGAGCCACGAACCAAAATAAAGATGTTTTAAGCATTTTCATCCTTTACCTGCTGGACCACGTTCTTCTTTCCCTGAGGTCCCCATCTAGCAAAGCGCTTGGGTGGGCGCTCGCTCCCGGGGGCTCCTGCTCCCCAAGCGCTTTCCTGGATGGCAGCCAGCCTTTGCTGTTAAGTCACGAGAAAAACTCCCTTGAAGTCAGTGTAAGTGAGAAGAGGATCAGGTGCGTGGACTTCAGTTGGTGCAGGATCAGGCCCTCGGTCTTACTTTCTCAACTCGGTGTGTTGGACTTTGCCTATGCAGCTCCCAGGGGGTCCAGTGGAAGTTGCATGGTTCAAGCCGCTGACATCTATTTGAGAATGTGCCTCTTTATCTCTTCAGCGTGTGAAATAATGCAAAAAAAAAAAAAAGAAAAAAATATAAAATAAACAAAGTACAATGTCTGTGGTAGAAGCAAGGCTTTTCAAATCTGTTTCTCAGGTAAACAAGTGACACTAATGACAGTGGAGTAACAGCCATCTAAGGGAATTGGGATCTAAAGCAGGAGGATGCCCTCCATCTCACAGGATGCTTGGGTTGCCAGACACGTTTACTGAGCCTTTGAACACTTGGTGCAAAAGGAAACAAGAAAAAAAATTGGTATTCACCACTACCCTTCGCTAGATAGACAAACGTCCATTTCGAAAGCACAAAGGGAAGACTTAAACGTAGACTAAACCACACATACACAAAAGAAAGGTACCAGTTAAACTCCTTTTGTCTCTTTACTCCCAGTGGGAAGCAGGGTAGAAATCCAAGGAGCTGCTCTGTTCCGCTGCCTGCGGCGCCGGCCGGGGCATTTCGACTGCTGCCTCCAGAGATGTGAATGTACTGCTCCTTGAGTTCCCTTCCATAGAACTAGAGGCACCTCGTTAGGAAGTTGCTCCTGTTTTATGGTGCTAAAGAAAACTTTTATCCCCCCCTTGAGCATTTAAGAACTATTAAATGGCCCTTTTTATGAATGTAACATATCCATTTCTGTTCCACATTTTACACTGCAATTTTAACATGTTTGGAAATGATTTGCCTTTTTTCTTTTAGAATAAGCTTTATAAATATTCTGTAGAGTCAATTGAAGTATAATTCTTAAGGATCACTCTAAGACGCCTACAAAATCTTGTATATTTTTAAGTGTGCCAATTTGTAAAATATTTTGTAAGTGTATATTTTTCTTAGAAAAGTGCTGTGAAGTGTTTGTATGTGTGAGGTTTCCCTTTTTTTGCACCTTCGGGTGTTAATAAAAGGATGTATACTTAAAAGTTTCTGGTTTTAAAAACCAAAATACAAAGAAAAAAATTAAACTTTTGTTGGGAATTTTGTAATAAAAAGAAATGTTGTGAAAGAGTGTAGTGATATTGTGTAAAGGAAACTGGAAAATTTGTGAGCGCTTTGCTGTTTTATAGATCCTCTTGTAAATTATTCTTGTAATATTTTGGGTTTTGTTGTTCTTGTTGCAAAGGTTTTAAATATTTGTGACTGACTCTGTATGGTGAAAACGTCATATTGTTAACTTGCTGAGTTTTGTTATATTGTTTATGGAATAAATAAAAAAATTAAAAATCTCATTTTAAGATCATATATGAAGAAGAAATTAAAACTGCCATTTATTGAATATTAGGAATCGTTTCTTTAAACAAATCGCTACTATAGATGAGGATCAGTCTGGCCGCCCTCTCCGTGCACACTCCTGATCCCAGCCCGTCGCCTTAATTGGGCTGATGCTCGTTACCGTGAAGCACGTTAGAGGTGGAGGCGCGGCTGCGGATGGGAAGAAGTGGGGAAAAAGTGCTGGGATCTCTTCTGCTTTAATTTTTAATTGAGAAATGGAAACTTCCTCAAATTGCCAGAGTTACCGGTTCGCCTTCCGAGGGCACGGAGGTGAGGCAGGGCAGCGCGGCCAGCCTTGCCGAGAGCGGAGGCTCTTCCCAGCCCGCCGTGCCCGGGGGAGCGGGGTCCCCGTCCCCCCAGCATCCCGGCAGTGCCGGGAAGCACATCCCCGGACCGGCCTTTTCCTGGGAAGGAGCCGGTGGGTTGCAGTGAAACACTCCGCGGTTCTGAGCGCTGCTGGCTTCCTCCTCATTTTCTTGTGGAAAATGCTTTTAAAAATATATTTTTTAAAAAATTACCATTCCTTTCATTAGCACTTGATAGGAACAAGAAGGGGCGCGGGGGGGGCGTTAATTCCGTCTGAGGTCTTTCCAAGCTCTGCCAGCAGAAAGTGGGACATGGGCACCGTCTTCAGCAGCCAGATCCCATGGCAAGGGGGTGGGAAACGATCCCCCAAAAGCAGACCTGGTACCTCTACAAGCTGCCAAACTTCAAAGACTGGTTTCAGGCAAGCGCTGCCTTCCCAAAATTGTGCCAGACAGGCACAGAATTTCAGTATTTCCCACCAGTCGTGCGGATCCTGATGCCGGGAGCCTGGAGCAGTGAGCGGGACGAGCGCCGGAGCGGGGCCGCTGGCCAGGGAAGGCTGATGGCAGCGTGGCTTTAGGAAGGACAAAACGCGACCTGGCGCTGGAAGAGTCTGCTGTCTGGTAAGTAAAATGAGTAGAGGGACTGGGCCAAGCCCATGGCTACCAGAACCATCCAGTCTGCCCTCCTACGTGGGCTCGGTCCACGACCCGGGGAGTGGAAATAGTTCTAGCTCCTTAGTGCAAGTCTTGGTTAGAAGTTTTGGGGACAGACTTTTTAGTAGGGCCTATTGCCATAGGACAAGGGGTGATGGTTTTAAACTAAAAGAGGGTAGATTCAGACTGGATAGAAGGAAGACATTTTTTATGATGAGAGTGGTGAAACGCTGGCCCAGGTTGCCCAGAGAGGTGGTGGATGCCCCATCCCTGGAAACATTCAAGGTCAGGTTGGACGGGGCTCTGAGCAACCTGGTCTAGTTGAAGCTGTCCCTGCTCATGACAGGGGCATTGGACTAGATGACCTTTAAAGGTCCCTTCCAACCCAAACCCTTCCGTGATTCTATGAAATCGGTGCGCACGCAGTGACACTGCAGCAGTGCAAGGCAAAGGACGGCGAGCCAACACAAACGCTTTCCCTGTGCGTCCCCGGCTCCGCAGGGAAGGTGCCAGCAGGAGCGAGCCGCGTTGGGGCGAGGGGCGGGCGCGGAGGCTGGTGTTTCTCTGAGCTATTATTCCCCTCGGCAGCCGGAGGGGAAATTTTTCACCTGGGTTTTCTAGACAAGCCCCAGCTCAGGGAGCTCGTGTGCTGCCATTCTGTAGGAGAGCATTGCACAACGACTCCTAATTTCCAATAAACCCCCGTCTTCCGACGTTGCTTGCATAAAAAATGCGGCTCTAGAAAAGGTATTGAAAAGAGGGACTCAAGTAATTTCGGTTCCAGCTGTACCTTTGCAGGAAAGCCCATCAATACAGATGTTTTAATATTTGCTTCTTAAGTCCCGGGGGAGCTATTTTTGATGTGCAGATTCCTCTGAAGTTTGAGCAGGATAAATGTAGCAGCCCCTGCTACAGCATTCAAGTGGGACCAAAGCTAACCAGAGCGGAGGAGTATAACCTAAATGTCATTGCCTTGGCAAAGCAGAGTACTAAAAAGAAGACAAACAGTCCAGCCGGGAAGGGTAAATTAGAGTTAAAATTACCCTCTACTTGAATTGCACAGTCTTATCTTTGTAGCATTTTAAAGGCAGAGGTTTTATCACGGCAGTGCTCCTTTAAAGGGATAAATTCCCACATTTAAAAAATGTAAAATACAGTGAAAACTACCCTATAAAATAAGGCAGCTGTTAACTGTATGAAGTCTCCATCTTTTACCCAAATAAAAGACATTTAATTAAGCAGCGGAGCCTTCATATACCTGAGAAATGCTACAAAAAGGCCCTATTAAAGTGGCTTTGTGTTTATCTAACACATTTATATTATATGCACACATAATTAAAACGCTCATAACTTCTGGATGAACCATCATCCATCTACGCGTATGGCCCAGTGACTTTTCCTTGTGAATGAAAGCAGAGTCAGATTTTAATTAGGATGTAATTTAATATCACCGGCTTCTCCGTCTTGCCGGCAGGAGCTGCTGTCTCCGGCGGGCGACGGCAGGCTGGGGACGAACCCGTCCTGGGTAATACCAGCCTTCCCTCCGTGGTTTTTGGTTTGGTCTAACTGCCTTCACCGAGTCCTGAAGCAGTAATCTCATTTTGCAAGTGGTTCCGTAGGATGGCTTCAGACACCTTCACCTGCACTCAGGAGGATTTTGCACAGCGGCTTTTCAACCTATTTAATTGCTTTGTCTGGTTAATGGAAGGAGCAACAGCGAGGAGGTCAGGAGGCAAATAATGCCGCGCCGTCAAGCAGCCCTCCTGCACGTATCCCGGGAAGAATTAGGTTTAGAATCTATTTCCTATAGCATTTTCCATTATGAGCTTACCTCTGCTTAAAGGCTACTCCGCTGTACCTTGACTCAAAGCCACCTTAATACCCATCCTAATCACCCCAGCAGCTGTGACGCGAGAAACCGTGCCCCTCCACGCGCTGCTTTCTGCAGAGAATCCAGGCGTTTAAATGCTTGGGAAATGGGCTGCATTAAATTGCTTTTTCCTTGCTTTCTCTGCCGCTCCTGCAGCCAGCAGCGAAGCAATGCGCGGCTGCTGGGAGCAGGGAAAGGAGAGGAATGGAGATGCCGGCGGGGCGCAGGGCTGCCCACGTCCCCGAACGCTCGCAGCAAACCCCCGTGCTTCAGCAGGGCACGCTCACGAAGCGCATCCAAATCCAGGCGGGAATTCACACGCGGCATCCCGGGTTGCTGGAGCGGCCCGACCGACGGCATCGAGCCGCTTCGATGGACCGATAGCCCGGCGGTCCGCCTGTCTTTCTCACCCCCTTTAAAGATGCCGTAGGTCGATCCCGCGGGCTGGGGCGCGAGTTTCCCGGAGCGGCATCTGGGAAGCGTTCCTGGGGTGAGGGGTCCCTCGGCATCCCCCCGCCGCGGAGGCCGGGTGGCTCAGCTGCGCAGAGACCCTGCAGCTGCCAACCCAGCGAGGGGAGACGTCCAGTTCTGCTTCGGCCGGCTGGGATTGTGGTGGGGTTTGCCTGATCAAAGCACGGAAACGGGAGAAGCTGATCAGTTATCTGAGAAAGTTGGTGGGTTTTCTTTTTGTATCGCCAAAGCTTAGAGGCTCTTTTATTTTGAAGGGTAGGGTCAGTATGGTTTAATGTATTATTATCCAGGGCGTATACCGAGAGGGGTCGGAGATTCTTTGGGTGCCGCTTGCATGGGTTTGGGACTAGAAGGGTGCATTAGATGTGGTTACACACATTTTGGGAACCGCAGCTGTGCCATTTTCCAGTTGCTGGAGTACCTGCCTTGGCTAAGGGTGGACGAGCCCTCGTGCCTCTGAGGGACTCATTGGGGTCTCCCTGTTCCCAGGTGGCCGCACAGAAAGGGTGAGATGCCACCAGCAGGGACGCGTTGGTTGTTCCCGGGCTCGAGGTGGACCCTGATGCTGTGAGCTGCAGTTCAGTATGGGCTGAGCCCTCAGACGGATTAATCTGAGAAATGCCTGACCTGGGAACCTCAGCGATAATGAGATCTCAGATACGGCTGAACTGCTCAGCACAAAATCGCCTCAGGCACGTCTAGAAATATGGTGCCCACAGGGTTAGGCATGAATTTTCTGACAATGACACATTGGGATGGAGGCAGGTAAATTCTACTGTGGCCCTGCCAAAGTCCTTGGACACTTCAGGACATCTTTGACTTACCTTGAACTGGATGGTGAACGTTGTGATGGAAGGGAGGTCTGCTCCTCCATCTCCTGTGTCTCTAACCAGTAACTAAACTACTGGATTATTTCTCTGTAAACGTGCAAACTGTGTTGAAGCCTGTCAATACCATCAAGACAGCTCTCATGAAAAGCAACGAGTAGCTGTGAGGCTCAGACTGTTTTCACCCCATGCTGTGAAGCCGCACTACAGGCAACGCACCGGATCATGGCCCGTAGATCTTCACGCACTGGGGAATGGTGTGGGTTGAATTACATGCGGAAGCTGAGCCTTCACTCTACTTTTCTTGCTTGGTTTTTGCTTTAATATAATCTATCTCTTGCTGCGGAGCATGCCTGGGGACGATTTGTGATACACTAAAACCTAAGAAGCTGGAGTGTGAGAGAAGCAGCGACAGGAAAAATAATCCAACAGCACCTAAACTTGGTTTAACTGCCTAGTGTTCTTTGCAAAAACACTTTACGTAGTGTTTGGGGATGGTGTAGATCCAGTCCAAAGGGTCTTGCACAGAGTGACGGGCATGTAAACATCAGAGAGAGATGCTGCAGCCCCAGCTCTGCCGAGCATTTCAGTTCGTGTGCCGTGCCAGCACCTTGGTTGGATTTCTTACCTGCCGCTTCCAAAAGAAAAAAGGCTGGGTGGGCTGCGGCACCATTTGTTCTCTCTGCTGAGCCTTTCCCCGAGCTGGTAACGTCGCATCTCAAGGACTTGAAACCTTTTTTTTTCCCAAGCCTGAGCCTATGGGCTGGTGTCTGTCTCGCTAATGAAACCTTCCCTGCTGCGCCGCCAGCCCCGGCACAGCCCGGCCACCAGCCCGGGGCACGCGTGCCGCTGGCCCTCCTGGGTTCATTAGCTGAAACGAGTTAGCACAAGGTGGGAATATTCTCATAAAATTAGCTCGTGCTGAAGCGTTTGCAGGCTGGAGGCCTCTAGAGGGTGTCAGGTAATGAGTTTAAATTGTGGATGTATTTTTCTGTCTTCGTGGAAGTAAGTCGATACAAAAAACCTGGGAATTGCTTTGTGTCGGGTATTTGTAAGCGCTTCTCTTAAATATATTTCAAACTTGGAAATGACAGTGTTTCTGGGAACAACAAATTAGGAGGCCTGTTGCAGTGCCGTGAGAGCGTCTGCGGGCTTTGCAGCACTCCCTAATCAGCAGCACACAACGCAAACCCAGCCAGCCGTGTGCCGATGCCCGAACGGATGCAGTGCGAGGCTCCCGTTTCACCTCCGCAAAGTCACAGCCAAACTGCAGACAATGCTTTATGCCGTACGCAGGTGGCATTACACCATCCAAAGCGGGAATTGGGGTTAGGATTCATAAACTCAAATTTTACAGATTTATTCTGTGTTAAATGTGTTACATTTCCAAGCTCTGCCCACTGGCGCGATCGTTTCCCATAAGAATTTGGGGTGCTCTGGTGCTAACACCCGTACGCTACAGAGTCAGGCTTTTCTGATTTTTATGATGGTTTGCTATTCTGTAGTATCGTATGTTTGCAGCAAATGAAATAAAAACAAAGTCTTGGCCATTGCAAATCATGGATCCAAAATGAGAGGTTGTTTCAAATGAGCACAGTTAAGCTCCAAATTTAAAACATGGAAATAATCCTTCCCCCGCCCTTCCATAACGCTAAATTCATTAATATGTGTGTTGCTCCTGGGTACTGGAGTGATGAAGGCCAGTAGGAGAGTATGTGATGAAACAAATAACCTTGTCTCTGGAGCTGGGTTTGGATAGCAGGCAGTAAATAAAGCCCAAAGTCACACACCAGCCATGAGATTAAAACAAAATACCAAATAGCTGCGCATCAGCTGGGCACCATCCATTCTGGGCACTAAATAATGCTGGGACCTGAAGCAGGAATAGTGCATGCCATGGTAATTGCAACTCATAATATTCTTTTAATACCGTCTCTGGCAGCAATGAGGGATATTTGCAGAGTCTTGCTGGCGTGTTTGACTGCAGGCCAGGTCTAGCAAAGCCCAGTCTGCAGGGAAAGGACTTGACTGTGGCCTGATGATGTGTCTGTCTCCTTTTTGGCCCAGGACCGAGCTTGCCTGGGCTGCTCGTGTCCAACTGGATGCTGCCAACCTGGAGCTGGGTAAGTGCCAAACCTGCCTGTGGACTGAAGACAGTCGAGGTGAGGAGATTTGGGGGATCCAGCCCCTTTTTCCTTATCCTCTGAAAACCAAACCTGCTTTTCCTCCTTTTGCTTTCCCTTTCTGCTTTCAGCTGCTGCCTAGCTGCTGTGGTGCCAGGAGAAGAGCCAGACCTGCCTGGCTAGTGTCCCGCCGTAGCTCTGGCAGTGCCCCCAGGCCAAATGTCCCATCTCCTTGGACTCCTCTTGGAGCAGACCCAAGCTACTGGCACAGGGGTTATTGGCAGATTTTTCCGGTGGGGAGGAGGAGGTTCAGGGGCAGCAGGTCTCATCCTGGCCCCAGTGACCAAGCAAAGATACTCAACCCTGAACTTATTAAAGCTCAGCTTTAAACCCAACCTAACTTAGCTTTAACAGCAGCCAGCTGACAGATCCCTGCCCTGAAACAAGAGCCATTTCATACCAAAATCAACCATCACCTTCACCCTGTGAGCCTTTGCAGATTCAGCAGTTAACCTCTTCAGCTCGCCCCATTCAGAAACCCTGGCAGAAAGCTCAACCCTTCCCTCCCAGACCCAGCCCTGAAGCCATCTCCAAAGCCCGTCTCTTCTCCTGTCCCATAAATACACCTTTCCACCGCTATGTGCCGGCTCCAGTGCTTGGTGGAGTGGAGGAGGTCTTCTTTCTGTCTCCCACCCTCGCACTCTGGTCCCAAAGTCAACACAGAGACCAAACCTGCCCCAAATCTTGACTCAAAGTGCCACCTCTCCAGCCCAGCAAGTCATGCAAAACCCAGCCAGGCAGCCAAACTGGGACTGTCCTTTCTCCAACCTGCAGCCGAGCCGTGAACGGTGCTGCTTGGGCTGCCACCGTCCCGGCACAGCTCATCGCGTTCCACTGGCCTGGCAACATCACCCCCACGTGTGTTTTTTTACACCTCGTAAAATTCCAGGTACAAACAGTCAGAATGGGTGATGTGTGGTTTATGTTGATAAATGCACACAGGCTTCCCCCAACAAATTGCTGGGTTTTTGTGGGATTACACCTATAGCAGCTTTTGCTTCGCAAATACACTTTGTGTTGCAGCGAAAGCACTGGTTCAATAAAGCACTTAAACACACACTTTATCTTGAGCATGTTGGAGATTATATCCCTCTTTAGCAAAGCATTTAAGTATATGCTTAATTTAAGGATTTAATTAAGGATTTTAATTGTAGACTTCAGTATGTGCTTACCTGCTTGGCTGAATATGGGTGAGATTACTACATGATGAAGACTTCTACATAAAGTAAATGACTAATTCTGTCTGAATGAAGATGCTACATTATTCTCGCACAATGCAGTTAAAATATAAAGAGGAGAAAGGCAAGAGGCAGTTAACTTGATTCCTCTAGCTGAAAGTAGCATCCATGGCCAAATCTGAGTTGATTAAAATCTAATGTTAGTTATAGCCTGCAAAGTGGCATTACAGATCAACAGCAAGGGGCACCTTAAAAATGAGCCTGCAGGTCATAAGCTTTAACTATGAGAAAGGAAGGATTCGGATATCCTCTCTTTCTCATTGGAGACAGGGACCTTAAAATGTAAATGGCCACCAAATAACAGGCTGTGGGGCCATTTCTCCAATCATTAGGGGTTCTAAGCTGATTTCCTAAGGAAACAGAGCTTCTGCAATTGCATCATCAGCCTGTCTTTTGGACAATTTCCATAATTTTTGAACTCTGTGACAAATTTCACCTAATTGCGGGGGGGGGGGGATTTCAAAGATACCAAGCTCCAACAAATTTAATGCAAACAAGTGACTGGTTTTCTGTTTCTCCAGTAGCATTTGCTGTCACTGGAGAGCTTTCTCTGTCCCAGTACTGGGACAGAGGCAGGACTGCTGCTGACATTTGAAGATGGATGGTGCCCACCTTGCCGTGGGACTGAACCTTTGCTCCTGCATTTCCTACTCCGCTGATGTCTTACGATGCTCTGAAGCTCACACGTGCTCAGAAGACATCCGGGTCTGCAACCTTATCTGAGTTATTTATTAGGATGTTTATTTTATTGCACACCTGGAAAGCATGTATGATTTAAATACACAGTCGTGATACCACTCAGAAGTACAGGAGTCACTGTGCTTTACTGCTAAAGGCAGCAAAATGCCCTTGTTGTTTCTTTGCCTTTTTGTTTGCTGAGGGTTTTTTTGTCATTTTACTGTCCCTAGTTAAAGTTACGTCATCAGTGATGCGAGGGAAGACACGGTAGCTGTCTACAAGTATTTGGAAGGGATAAACACATGCAAATGCGAGAGGAGGAGCTGAGACTCAGAAGGGTTGGAGGAAATTAAGAAAAAGGAATGAGCCTAAATCCTAGCAATGTGAGAAAGGCTGTTTATCAGTGTTTCGTGGTACTCCTCACTACGTCTCCCAAAACAGTAAGAGTTGTTACATCTGTATAGTGCCAGGTCCTGGTTGTAAAGAAGTAACTGGGATGGTCAGATTCTTCCTCTTCTTTTTTGGTTTCGTTATCTTTCAAGATGCAAAATTTCCATTTTGCCCATTTCATTGAATTCCCCCACCACCATCCTCAATTCTCACCACCTTCATACCATCTAAAACCTTATTTCTGAAGCACTCCCCTCCTTCTGCCTGGACTTCTGTGTCTGCAAAGCATCTTTCTGATTTCTTCCAAGAGAAAAGGAACAACATCTGTGTATTGGGTCTGGCTGAGATGCAGTTAATTTTCCCCATAGCAGCCTTCATAGTGCTGTGCAGTGTACTGGTAGCTAGAAAGGTGTTGATAACCCAGCAGTGTTTTGGCTACTGCTGAGCAGTGCTGGCACAGCATCAAGGCTGCCTCTCCAACATTCCCCCCCTCCCTCACCCCCCAAGGCCAGTAGGCTGCGGGGGGCAGGATCCTGGGAAGGGAACGCAGCCAGGAGACCTGACCCAAACTGGCCAAAAGGATATTCCATACCATATGACATCTGCTCAGCAATAAAAGCTGGGGGGGGGGCATTCGTTATTATGACATTTGTCTGCCAGAGCAACCACTACACGTACTGAAGCCCTACATCCCGGGAAGTGGCTGGACATCACCTGCTGATGGGGAGTAGAGAATAAATCTTTTGTTTTCCTTTGCTTCTGTGTGTGGCCTTTGCTTCTGGTTTATCAAACTGCCTTTATCTTGACCCACATGTTTTTTGCCATCGTATTTTCTCCTGCCTGTCCTGCTGAGAAGGGGGGGGTGATATAGAACAGCTTGGTGGGCACCTGGCACCCAGACAAGGTCAACCCAACACAGGCCTTTTTGGCGCCCAAGGCGGGACACGAGACAACAACAGTTTTGTACTAAGCGTGCCATAGCTATCGTAGTTACTAAGGGGCAAGCTTCTCTGCGGGTCACGGAGTTTGTTGGCTGCACTGCTTATCTCTTTATTTTGCTGAGCTTGGGAACACACTAATACAAACAATGGCTGTGTGCTTTGCCCTGGCATTGATGGCCTTACTGTGCTGGGGAAGCTATCTTGTGCAGAGGACAAAGAGCCCAGATCCCTCCCGGTGTGACATTGGCCCTTCTCTGTGTCTGAAAAAGTGATTCCTCTGCTGATTGACCCCAAAATTTAGAAATTGCCTTCAGTCAACTATTTGCCCTCCTCCCTTTGGATCTGTGTCTCCACCTGCCTATCACTACCTCAAGGTTTTCATCGCTTCCCACCTTCGCCTTGTTCCTTGCCATATGAGCTCACCTTTTCCACTTGCCCTTCTTGTCATTATCATCGAATTTTTATTTTTCAGGGTGCTGCTCCCAGCTGTGAGAGGACCGGGACATCAGTCCTGTCCATCCTTGCCCACCATCCGTGCACCCAGGGCTCCCCGCGCCTCCCCACGTTGGCTCCCATCTTGGCTCATCCTCTTGCCCAGTCCCTCTGCGCTTCCAGCCTCCTCTCGCATCTTCTAGTTGAGCTCCTGGCTGTTTGGGGCAATTAATCCAAGCCATGCAAAAGATGTTTATTCTGCAGCATCCCTTAAAATGTCTTTTCTGCTCTATCGCATTTCACTCCTACTCTAGAGGCATCCCACTGGGCGCCGTATGACAGGATCGGTGTCCATGACGCAGTAACGCTGCTCTCCTAAGCCCCTCTTATCTGCTCTGCAGCCACCTCTGTGTTTAAGGACATGGAGGGGGTTGTGTGCCATATGGAGTCTTCATATAGCAACAGCGATGTCTTTTTGCTGGCAGCAGTCAACAAACAAGCCAAGAAGATGTATGTTGCCCATAGCTGCTGCTTATGGACAGAGGAAAAGATGGCTCTGGCTGTGCGAAGGTACCTGAGATGGAGAGCGCAGCCTGCCACGGCTTTGCGTACTGCCTCACAGAAATGATCGTGGTGTGCTCTGGCCAACTGGTCCTGCTGGGATGGGATGGCAGGGCTTCATGGTCAGCCCATAATTAGCTGCAGTGACCACAATTAGCTGCAGCAACACTCAGCGCAGTAGCTGAACGTGACACTTTTAGAAATAGCTCAAGAATGGGAGATGGGGCACTGGGTAAGAACTAATCTCATAAAAACTGGTGGGAAAGAGGAAGGTTCTTCTCCTCTGGGTTGTAATGGTGTTCTTGAGGGGATCCCCACATGTTCGCAAGAAAAGCTTAAATCCAGCTCTTTGTTGGTGCTTTGCCTTCGCCCTTGGGCTTTCTGCCCTGCAGCGAGTGAGCCCAGTTCAGGGGAAGAGCCGGTGTGCTGCCGTCCTGCAAGCGGCTCGGGCAGCCCTCGGAGCCCCGGCTTCGGCTTTTACCAACGCTGCGGGCTGCCCTGGAAAGGCAAAGCCTGAGTCACCAAGTGGCACTCACATCTGCCCTTGGGCTGCTAAAAGCTGAACAGTGCTAAAATCAAAGTCTTTTTGTGTGATACCACAAAGTATCACAAGCCCTGACCGTATTTTTCTTTTAAAGTTTATATATTGAGCCATCTTAAAATGCAGAAGGGGAAGGAATTGTCATCCGGAGTGGGACCAGCCAGCAGACAGACCTAGCGGGCACCCGCTCAGGAGCCTTTCCTGCAGACAAGCCATCCAGAGAGATAACCCAGGCAGCCAAAATGACGTCGCAGGCTCTTATTGATCCCTGCCTCTGGGGGACAGAAGGACTTTAACAAACACAAGTGAGTGTCTGTGGAATATTGCATCTTGCATCTCTTTGTTTCCCACACGAAGAGTAAGAGACACTTCTACCTCTTGTCTATACCTGCACCTTTTTTTTTCTTTACCATCAGAATTCATTTAGAGATCTTCTAGACTGCATGATTATGCAAGATTAGGCTTCCAGCCTTTTAATGAAGATAACAATAGGGGTAGGTGGCTCTAAAAGCAACTTCAGACAGAAAATCCACTTGCAAAGAGAAAAGTATGAGGGATGTGTTCTCTGCAGCACAAGACATTTTATAGCTAAGTTGTGTGGCAGAAGTGTCTCAAGCATGGTGGCTGTAAGCTGGCAAAGTGGGTATGCAGGTATCAAGGAAAATAGGAAACTCAGAGCCACACTGAGTGCTCAGTCTGTCCTGCTGTCTGAAAACACAGCACAAGTTACTGCAGCAGCAAATAGCGATCGTTTGTGCGAGTCGGTTTTGCCTATCAGAGTATCACCACTTCAGAGAGTCACTCAGCATCACTGAATGTACCTTCAGATGATGATCTAGAGCAAATAACCTGGGTTAATGCTTGCCATGCCAACCTGCCTATCAGACGCCATGTGTTTCTTATCTTTTTGCACAATGCACATGTTCTATCATCTTCTTTGAGAGGAGGGGAAAGAGAAATACACAGCATTTAAAAAGTGGAAATGGTAAAGATGTCTTCAGATGTGGTACAAAAGCTGTGATGACCAGAATCCTTCGTGCCTTACACTGTGCAATACAGTGAGATCATGGAAACCTTTATTTGGAGTGCAGGGCTGTGATTGACATGCTCCTGTTTCAATGCACTACTGGTATAGACAGAAGAAAATCTCTGCCAATTCTAAGCCGTATAAGGTACCTGACCTACAGATGAGTCAATCTAATTTTATCCTGTTGTGAGCATTGGTGCACCTGTATAATGAATAGCACATTATCACATCCTTTGCTTGACTATCTCAATATAATATGTTTAGTCTTCATAGCCTTTGGTGCATCATGTTATTTATTCTTTCATCTAATGTATTTGGAGCAACTTGCTAGCAGGATGCAGCCCTATTTATCCTTCTAAGGACAACAATAGCAGGAATAAATGTTAAACTAAAGGAAGGAATAAAAAAAAATAGCAGCTTTATTTGTGCTACGCCGAGATGCATTTCTTGGCAGCCCCAGAGATTCAACAGTCTGGTATTTATCACGACGAAATGCAGAAATGTCTGATGATTACAGGAAGGAAAATAAAGAGACTGAGCATAAACTGCAGACTGAGAGATAAGGGCATATTTTTATGGCAGGCAGCTGCTAAAGCGGTGGTATGTCAAGTCAGCCCTGCGCTGCAGCAGAGAAGAGTGCACGGGACAGGGCAGTGAGGGGGGCAGAGCTGAAACCAGTGATAAACAGGACAGTATACTACCAAGGAGGAGAATCAGGCAGCCTGCTTAATCACATTATTTAATACCAGGAGGATTATTTTTAAGGAATTTATCCCTCCTTCATCTCCATTGCTGCAAAATGCTGGCATTGGCTATGGAGATTATTTAAGATCTTTCTTTTTGAAAGGAGCCCCTGGCACAGTGTTCAGTAAGAGGAGTCTGTCCGGCAGTGCCCGGAGCTGCGTCAGGGATTTAGCATTGACCTGAGTCCCTCGAGGACATGGTCTGCCCCTGGCTACAAGGTGGGGTCTGGATTTGGATTTGGCCCTGGCTTGTTTGTAGGTGGGTGCTTGGCATGACCCCTCTGCAAAGGACCCTGATGCAATGCGGATGGGTTGCACTATTATAGACCCTCTCTATGAACAGGCTTAACACCTGCAGGGGCTTTTGGGTGTAGAGTGGAGGACAGTTTCTCTCCTGAAGGGTGGGAAATTCCAATCTCAGTTGGGGTTATGATGCCAAGATTACTGAAATCAAGAGTTGAAGAATAAGCTTTATTATCGAATCTGAAAGGCTCAGTGAGCTCAGGGAGCTCCTGGTGCAAGTGGGACAGTCACTGTACGGCTTTGGTCAAGGTTGCTTGAAGTTAGGTTTAGGATTTGAGAACAGAAAGGTACAAATCTCTCAATTATTGCCAAGTCTGTAAAGTCTGCTAACCTACAGGAAACCTGCTGAAATGGAGGCTCATGTTGGTTATGGAGAACAGCTGCCGTGTTGTTGAGCAGGGAGTGATCACCAATTTAACTTTAGGGCTATGGTTATGAACCGGGCTAAGATTTCAGTTCAAAAAAGGAAATGTGCCGTTGCCTGGACTGTTCCGGACATTGCACAGACCACGTTCTTGGTTGAAGATGAAGGATAGCAATGAAATTCATTATTCTGTTACAGAGGGAGAGAAGCTCCTGGTTTTTAGCAGTTGCATCCCAGTGGTGGAAGTCCTCCATTCCCCCAAGACAAGTACAGAGCCAAAGTAACACATGATCCTTCTGTTTTGGCTTCATTTCATCCTTTTGCAGTATGGCACATTTGATGCAAGATTCAAGGGAATGATGAATTGCACTCTAGAGCTGGCATTTCCCAAGGACAATTCAATAAGGACATATGGGCATGCTGCATATGATACAGATCTTACATTCATTGTAGGGTTAACACAGGTAGTAGCATGAGTCTCTGCCCGGCAAACTCTTCTGACAGATGCTTCCCTCATCCTCTCTGCCCCAAACAAAACCACCAGCCTTTTAGGATCAATAATCTCTCATGCAGGTGAGGAGATTGCCAAATTACCCCGGTAGCCTCCAAGGCTGGAGTGCAGACCCTGTCACTCAACAGTGCCAAGGGCATCAGAAGCAATTAAAGAAAAATGAGAATTGATTTGAAGAATGTAATAATCATTCATCTAGCTGGGGGAAAAAAAAGGATTTTATCATTGATATATATTAGAAAGAGTAACATTTACTCTCTGATAAGCGTTATGGCACCCACAGAGGTAAGTCTGAAACCTCAAGGACTTGCACCAAAAATGATTTAATTCTAAAGAACAAGAAAACAATAATGTTGCAAATCAATCCAAGAGGCTAAGGCAGCTAGAAGTGGGCAGGGGAAGGGTTTCTGACTCCAGTCTTGGCCCAAAGTTCAGAAGCCAAGTATCTCCCCATGCCTGCCTTTCCACAGTAATTTTGCTTCCCAGCATATCATGCCCAGCTTGTTTTTGTAATCACTCTTGCAGCTACTCTTGGAAATACACAGATGTTCACCCTCTGCACTTCTCACACGTCCTCTCCTATTGAGGCAGATGTGCTCATTGCAGGTAAACTTAAGTGGGGATGGTGATCTCTGGGTACAGAGGACAGAAAACCAAAGAGTAACAAAGCAAGGTGGTTTTGAGGGAGAAACTGAAAACTGCCATAGCCTGTAAGTATCTCTGCTTGTGCTTTGGTGGCTGCCCTCGGACAGGCAGTTTTGTCACTCTGTGCTCAGCTTCTCGTTGCTCTAACAAGGGACAAGGAGCTTCATTGATCTTTGTAAAGCATTCAGTAAGCACCACATTTTTCTTTCATGTTCTAGATGTCCCTGCTATAGAACACATACATCAAACCCTGCCCATAATGGAGTAATTAAACAGCACTGCTAAAGGGATGTCATAGGATAGGACTGATTACAGCTCACCCAGAAATGTCTTTCCAAGTCTCAGCCCCTTTGACGTGATTCTCCCCCCTTTCTCTGAATTTCTTCCTGCATTAATTTCAGCCAGTCCTGGGATTATTTGAAAAAGGGCCTTGGGGGACTTGTTCAAAGGCACTGCCACCACGGACGACTTTGCTTTCTGAACTGAAGCATTTCACTCCTATCTGTCTGGACATATGAGCTGCTCAGCACTGCTTCATTAGGCAAGTTATTTTTAAATTCCCAGAAAGAGCAAAACATTGAGAGACGAATTAGCATTTGCTGTTGAAACAGCTGCAAAAAAGAACAGGCAGAAACCCACGCCGGGTCCCCCCTGCTAGCCCTGTGATTAACCGGACTGCAGTACCCAAAGTCACTGGCATACGCTCAAGCTGTACATGAGATGTTAGAAATCATGCCCGAAGATAAAGATTGGTGAGTGACCATCAAAACTGTGTTTTGGATGTAAATAAGAGGGTGACTATCAACACTGAATCAGAAAATGTCTTTGAAAGATTTCTCTTCCCTCCAACCCCACCCTGTGTTTCCCACTTTCTCTTTCCCCCGTTTTTCTCTTAAGGACTTTGATGCTTAAAAAAAACCTCCATTCTAGTTTCTCAACACAAATGAATGAAAAGATAAAGCCTGCCCAGGGTCCTTGCTTCCCCTAAACAATAACTAAAACCCAGCGGGCACGCAATACTTTAAAATGCCAAGGGACTGCAATAAAGCTGATGTTATTTGGTGTTATTCTCGCCTGCTAACATGTTTAAGTTTCCATGTGGCTAATACTGCTCTTACAGCACAGAGTTAAAGCAAAAGGCATGGCAATAAAACTGTTAGAGGCACGTTTTGGTAGCTGTCTTTTTGCAAACGCTGATTGCCCTGCGGCTTGTGCTGCTCAGGGCAGCTCTGGCTCACACTGATTAAGTTACGCAGGTGAAAGTAAGGGTTGGAAAGCTGTAGCTCTTACAGATATGGCCTAAACCTGACAAGGGAGGAGAGATGACTCAAAATGGCCTTTTCACCTAACTGGGAGCACTCGCATATTGCAGTTAAGGCTGCCTGTGCCTGCCTGCTTCACCTCTTCCCTTCACCCCTGCCTGCAGTCATAGTGTTTCTGTATTTACTCAGAAGAAATCTAGCAGGAGCTGTTCTAATAACCTGCTCCCAATTCCAGCCTAATAAAGGCTGACGGATTCCTCTGAATTAATTCTTGTTCAAACCAGAGTGTTTCCTTTGGAAAAAAAAAAAAATCTTATTAAGTATTTCCAGTGATTCTTCAGTGACAGGCACTCTGCCATAGTCGGCAAATTGTGGGTGGGCTGTTTCAGTGGACAACTTTCCCCACTGCTAAAAATAGACAGCAACCTATTCTGATGGTCAGCTACCAGACACCACTTTGCCACATAAAGCACCCTTTAGTGTTAAATCTGACCCATGCCTTCCTAGAGACTGCATTTAAAATCTCCCTTAACCTTTTATTTCTTAATAAACTGTGTTTCTCGGGTGTTTTCTCATTGAAGGTGTGTTTTCCAGCCCTCGGGGAAGTCTTCCTGGAGCCCACAACACAGGTAATAAAACCTCCCTTGTCTTCCTTGGTGTCTCCCTTTTTGGTTCTATGGAAGCATTAGCTCCTCTTGGCAGAGCATCTCATTAGGAGCTCATGTTCAGCTGATTATTCCTCTTCTGAATCACTGTTTTCTATGACTTTGTCACCCACCCTGTAGTCCAGCTGCTGCTCTACTCTTAGCCTGATGACTTTACATCTGGTGGCACCGAAAAACATGTTGTTTACTTAAGCTCAGCTCATTAAGTGATCCAGATTAGGTTTGGTATCAGCGACCTGCCCCTAACTTCTGTGCACCTGCAGATCACCAGTAATGATTTTCTATCTTCTTGTGGGTCACTGATCACACATTAAGCGGTGTGGGGTCAAGAACTGGTAGGAAGGGAGCTGTGCCTGGTTCAGTGATGCTTCTGCTTACAATTACACTTGGAGACCTTTCAGTTAGTTTTCAGTCCAATTAATATTTGTCATATTGACTTACATCATTCCTCTTAATCAAAATATTGTGAAAGAGAAGATCAGATGTGTTACTAACTGAAGGTTTATTCTATCAGCGCTACTACTTTAAACCATGACATTAAGGAAAGTATCTGGTTAACTTGACAAAGCCTACTTTTCATAATGTTACAGTATCTTCTTGAAATGATTTATTAGTGAGGCCTCTTACCTACATTACTCTGCATTATTTTGCTTGGCACTGCTGCCAGCGTGACAGAGACGCACCACGTTTGCTCCAGTAAAGGCCATACTTTCCCCATCCCCAGATGGGCTCAGCCTTTAACTGAGTCTTTTGCAGGGCCCTGCTTCGTTGCAAAATGCGATATCCCTACCATCACTTTTGCAGGCAGGCTTGTGCTTGTTTGTGACCGCTACAACAGGGCACAAGTATGAAGGAGTGAGATTTGAAAAGGGAAACTGCGGAGTCAGCATAATGAGAAGCGGTAGGCAGTTTCTGGTTGTTGAATGAGCATGAATTAAACATTTTGGAAACGTGTAAGCAACTTCTTTTCAAAAATGTGCAACAGCACTTCTCTATGGCAAAGTTTTACCCAAACCTGCCAGCTGTTACTCCTTAGGTATCCTTGATCACAGAATGTCAAGTAATATGTTTCATTAACTTTTTAGGAGACACATAGCTGCAACAGATTTCATCTGGCCTCTTCTCTAGCAGCTGTTAACAGAGAGGGGCCAGGCCAACTGTCCGTCCTTGTTTCCCGCTAACTACTTCTGCTCAGAGGCAGGTCTCCAAATAAACCCCGCTCAGCGGTGGTAGAGTCGCTGTTATTTTGCCCAGTGCTGCAGAAACCTTTCTATCTGTGATGTAAAGTCCCGTGGCTCCACAGCTTCCCACACTACGTTTTGTACCGTGGTGTCTCTGAGCAGAGCTCGAAGATGTTCTCCCAACCCCATGCGTTTGTTTTGATGTTTCCAGCTCTCGCCTTCGAGAGATTAGCGCTGGTGTGTGGCAACACTAATACTCAGGAGCTAAGTAACACCAAGTAGACTCGTTTTTCTGTCTAAACGGAGAAAAAAGGAAAACAGCTTCAGGTGTTTTTAACACTTAGAACAGAGAAAAAAAAAAATCTTCTTTTTAGAACTCTCCACCAATACAGTGTTGGGACTGTCTATTTAATTGTAGCATCTTGCAATTGTGCTGTTTCTTAGCGTGTAACAATTTGTTGTTGGTTTTTTTGCTGCTCCTTTTGAGGCGAGGCAATGGAACAAGGTTTACGAGACTGCTGTAGATCAATCCGCATAGGAAAAATCCTGATACAGAGCGACGAGGAGACTCAAAGAGCGAAAGTGTACTATGCTAAGTTTCCACCAGACATTTACAGGAGAAAGGTTCTTCTTATGTACCCAATACTAAGTAAGTGCCTTTCATCATCATGTACAGTTAGACTCATCTGGACAGTGAGTGCGCTGAATTTAAAGGAAAATTTCCAGATTTCAGGGGCTTTGATTAGGTTTTTTCCTTAGTTTAGGTGACATAGTAGGGGATTTATCAGCCTGTGCCAGAATACATATTAGTCAGCCTGCACCAGCATGAATGCAGAGCAAATCGTTTGGGCATGCCTGTGTTTGTGAGAAAGGTTGAAGCATTAAGACTTGATATAAATTAAATTTTTTTAATTTTTCCATGAGAAAATACTCAACCAGTATTTTTCTCATGCTATTAAAGACATTTTTTGGATTAATATTATAATCCTAGAAGTAAATTACTTCAAATACAGTTAATACTACCAAAAAAAAATTATAATCTGGTAAGCGTGGTAAGGAATTTGTCAGGATGAAGTAACTTTTCCAGTCTAAGATTTAATTCCGGTTCTAGACATGGAGCTCTTGATTGCCATTTTACTATTTTAGATGAGCTTTTTTGCCTCAGGGCTTTAATAAAATCCACTGACTCCAGTGCTTAAAACCTGGCGGAGTTGGCTGTTTCAGAGTAGAGTTGAAGTTCCTTCATCAGGCGACCAGAGTTTTCTACAATTAATCCATGCAGAGGTGATAGTTTTCCAGTGGGAAAGGACAGTCTCATCATTCAGTCACACACCAGTGTTAACACAGATAGTCTCGGATGGCCTAGGGCAAGTTCTTCAACCAGGGGAAAAGAAAAAAAAAAAAATCTCACTTTTTCCCCTTTTAGGTACTGGTAATACTGTCATTGAGGCTGTCAAAGTTCTTGCAGAACATGGCGTACAACCAAGTGTCATTATCCTGCTAAGCCTATTCTCCACAAGTAAGTTGAAGCCTTTGCTCTCTCTCAAAAGGTGCCAAATCGATCATCCAGGAATTCCCAGAGATCACCATTTTAACTACAGAAGTTCATCCTCCTGTTGCACCAACACACTTTGGACAGAAGTATTTTGGAACAGACTGACACACTTGCAACAAATGGATATGACTATATGAGGGTTTTTTCCTACATTTTATTATTGTTGAGTTGGTTGAGGGCACGTTTAAAAATCTTTTTGGCCAAAGGGGGAAATTCTTGACTTAGATTAGATCTGGTCAGTTACTGCCTGAACACCGAATCGGGTACAGTAACAAAGCAGCCTGTCATTACAAAGTCAAGCATCTCAATGTCGGGTTGTATAAATTGCTACACTCTGTTTTAACTTATTTATTCTTCTATAGCCTGAATTTTTGGAGTGCAACTGGATTTACAGCACCTAACTGACAATAAACATCATGAGAGAAATCTTTTGGACCTTTTCCACAATGCATCATAGAGATCTATCCTATAGATTGCACCAGTGAAAGTGGAAACGGATTTTACCCCTTAAAGACGTATTTGCATGTTAAAAAAAAATCTACCACACACTCAGCTGAATACTTCATCTCTTTCATTACCTGCAGCAGTGACAACAGCCAGCCTGAGGAATTTCTGTTTTCCAGTGCATTTACCTAGCGTATTTGACAGAACTTTACGCATCCTGCATTTATCATGTTCTTTGTATGCAACTTTCTTTCAGAAGCTAAGGAAAAAAAGTCAACTTAAAAAGTAAATAGCAGCCCAGCTTTAAAACCACAGGTAGCAGTGGGTGCACTCAAATTACTGCTTTTACGCTGCCCAGCTCTCTAGTTAACAGCCTTTTTAAAGGCCAAAAACACTAACTGGAAAAGCTGTATCCTCCTTAGTAGGCCATCTGCAATTATGTTTGTGGCATCAGCTGCAATAATGCACTGAGCAAAAAGGTCTCAGCAGCAGTATTTGGAGAAACACTAAGTTTCCCCACAGGGATCTGACTGTTCATTTACATGCTGCCTTGAAGAACACGGGCACATGAAGTCTTCAGCAAACGCCGCGCTGACGCCGTACTCCTGGACACCCACCTTCCACTGCAGCTTTCTGCACTCGGCTTTAATCCTGGGATGCAGAGGAACCTGCCCGACTATTCCGTGGCACTGGAATGCAGCATGAGCGGTACCAATGCAGGCGTAGCGTAAGGATATCTCCCTTAATTAAGCAGAGGAGAACAAAATGGAGCTTGTTCAGTCACTCAGACACGGGGTTTTTCCACATTGTGTTCTGCCTCATTTTTACACAGCTTTTGTATTCCTTTCACGTTTCATTCTGAAGCTTTCAAAAATATGACATGTGAATATTGATTTGAAGTGCTTCCGAAGCTATCAGACTATTTATTGTTTCTACCTGGACAAGAGTTTGTTATAACCAAGTGAGGCTGAGCTGCTTTTAAGGAAAGGGAAAAATCGGCCATACCTAATTACAGGAAAAGTTACTGAATAAGAGCCTTTAAAAGCCGTTTCTAAACCTGAGCTGGATAGCTGCGTTATCGTAAAGATATCCGTTTTAGTAATAATTAGAAGACAATATCTACCTAACGAACAGTGCTGCAGCTAGACAGCAGGCAGGGATCCTGCCTGCAGATCTCGTAGGCAGCTCTTCTGCTGCTGCTGCTGCTTGGCAGAGAAACGACACTGGAAGGATGACATGGCTGGAAACAGAACCAAATCCAGAGAGGATACAAGAACCTGCTCAGAAAACTCCTGTGAATCCACACGGCTTCAGACACAGCTCTGATACTCCTGTCTTAACAGGTATCCTCTCTTCAGCTGACAGAACGAAACAGAAAGTCACCAAATCATCCTCCTGTTTTTATAGACAAGGAATTTAGAGTTTCAAAAGGCACCAACAGCACCTCTGTTGGTGCTAAATTCCTATACGTTTCCTATTGTGTTTAGCTGCCATCTTCCTCTCAAGATCCCCCTCCAGAACAGATTTTGCCAGAAATGAGGTGATTAATTCTACTGCCATCTTTCATCAAACACAGCTTAAGGCCCACCATGAGATTTACATTAGAAATGCGGGTTTAGATTGATAGGACTGAGGTGCTGGAGCACGTTCAGGGAAGGGCAACCAAGCTGGTGAAGGGCCTGGAGCACAAGTCCTGTGAGGAGCGGCTGAGGGAACTGGGGTTGTTTAGCCTGGAGAAAAGGAGGCTGAGGGGAGACCTTATCGCTCTCTACAACCACCTGAAAGGAGGTTGTAGTGAGGTGGGGTCGGTCTCTTCTCCCAAGTAACAAACGATAGGACAAGAGGAAACGACCTCAAGTTGTGCCAGGGGTTGTTTAGACTGGAAGTTAGGAAAAATTTCTTCACCGAAGGGGTTATCAAGCACTGGAACAGGCTGCCTAAGGAAGTGGTGGAGTCACCATCCCTGGAGGTGTTTAAAAGACATGTAGATGTGGCACTTAGGGACATGGTTTAGTGGGACTTGGCAGTGGTAGGTTAATGGTTGGACTGGATCTTAAAGGCCTTTTCCAACCTAAATGATTCTACGATTCTGCCTGCTCCCCGAACAGGCTGGGAATTTGAAAGCTCAGATGCGGAGGGATGGTACCTGAGTACGTAAGTACTCCCGAGAGCACAGCCCTGCCAGACAAACCAGACCAAGATCAGAATTTAGCAAATTACTGAACACTATTAAAGATGGCTCTTTAAGGTGCAAAATCCTTCTCCAGCTCTTTAAAACTCTAGCATGCCAGACCTGCTGATTTAAAAATAACCAGCTGGGATAACCTCCTGAGGTAATGTTTGAATGGAAAATACTTTGTTGTGTAAGACAAAGATGGGCTTCTCTCCCCACCAGAAGAGAAGGGACCCTCCATCCACCTGCCTAACGAAGGAGAGGGACTGTCGCCATTGTGGTACAGCAACATAGGCGGAGTACTCAGATGGAGAAAAGAGCAAACTTATTAGGAATCGTTATATTCTTAGGTTTCCTCTCGAGTTTGTTCTGGGCTGGTACATTAGTGTAAATTGGCTTCATTTGCCTGCTCACTACCTGGCTCTGCTGATACTTTGAGTATATAAGGATTTGAGTTTGGTGGGTCCTTTTTTATTTTTTTTCTTCAGGTTTAGAAGCTCCCCAGAGATTCAGATTTTTCTCACCTCACTGCTTTTGGATTATTACTTATCTATATTGTGAATAAATTATTTTAATATTTTTTAGAAGAAAAAACACCAACATTTTTCTCATCTATCACTGCACACCAAATAACCAGCTTTTAAGACCCTGGGGGATTTAAAGCAAATTTATTTACCCTCATTGAAGGAAACGACATTAAACTTACCATGGAAAAGTGTTTTAATTCTCCTTCGCTATACATACCTTAGCAAATTGAAAACACTTAAGTATGAATTACGCCATGCTTTTGCTACAGATTTGGGATTTTTTCCCTATACTGCAAAGTTCTGTATGCAAATATATTTTCCCCTACAAGCTCTTTGAAATACACTGCTACATTGATCCTGATTTTTTCAAAGCTGTTAAGGAGATATGTGTGCACAGGCCATTAATTGCTATTAATGTCAACTGGATACTGAAATCCACTAAGTGGTTTTGAAAAAATCAGCGCTTATTCTGCACCTGATTGACCCTGTGAGGGTATTTGCAAATAAACACCAAATCACACCAAGGGAGGTACTTTTCCTTAGCTGTTTGCCCTGGACCTCAGCTACAAGTTTTTACCACTGAAGGCAGGCATGAATCAGCAGAACCCAGCTGCCATCTCTCTGCATCGCTGGATGTTCATCTCCCAGCAAACTGGCAAATATCTACCTGAAGAGTCTGAACTCATCCACAGAGGTAAAAAATAACATGTTTTATTCCTCTGTTGCTTGCCATTTGATGATCTTCAAGACTTTCGGTAAGATTAATCAATTAAAAGTATTTTATTGAGGGGGAAAGAAAGAGACAAACAAACAAAATTACTTGCCATAAAATACTGAGAGGCTGTTCTAGGAGCATAAACCATCATCTTATCCCTCTGTTCAAATAGTAGAATATGCTCCACCTCCCATTTGCTCAAAAATTCCTAATATTTTGCTGCTTAGGTTACTGGTGTATAACAAAGCCACTTTTATCCTGCTCTGACCTTGCCTGGAATTCAGAAAAGGTAGGGAGAAAAGATAGGATTCACTCTCATGCATAAATCACTCTGTCACAGTCACATCGCCTCCTATTTCTTCAGTTCTTTGAGGTCTGCCATTGGAGCACTCTGGTGGACGTCCTGCTGATTTACTAATTGCCAATACTCACACTCGGTGGCTTATCAATTGTCAGCACAAGGCTTTCCATGATAAAGTGGATCAATTATGTGCTGATCATCTGCTCCCTGAATTATCGATGTTTGACAAAGGAATGAATTTTTTGCCTGCTTCAGAAATGTCTGCCAAAAATGAAAGTGTACATACACACTCAGCCACAGGATTTCTCTCGTCGGAGGATACAGTTTCTCCAACTGCTGGAATCTGTCAGAGGTAGGAGCACTGTCTACATAAAAATCCATTTGTCTGGATCTGGAACAAGGCAACTTTTCCCAATGACAAATATTGTGGTTCATTAGAACTGCAAAATTGCTTTGTGACATTAAATTTATTCTTCCTAATTTTTCTTTTTTTTAAATTTTACTCACACAGTCAAACCACAGCAGTTAGGTCATGGTTTGACCCTATTGTAAATCCAGTTGCAATGCAGGATCTATACTGCAGCAATGATGCAAAGGGCTGATCTGATTTAAAGTCACTCTCCCAACTCCAATTTGCTTTTAAAAACATAACAGGTTAACCTTCTGCAAGAAAGTTTTACGCTGGATTAGGTATCACCTCTCTGTCACTCCAACTATATGCCATATCGTCTGTCCTTCTGCAGCTGAAAAAATTTCTGTGCTTTATGTGCTGGTTATTTCAACAAAAATATAGTTGGGAACCTACATCTGCTCCAGTTAAAACTGGGACTGCTTCTGCTCTCCATTACTAATGATTTTAGCATCACAGCCTTCAGTTCAGTGAGTTTCTAACCCACTTCCTTTTCTGGTCCCATGTTGTGGCAACTAACACTGATGAGAAATATGCCCTGTACCTGAGCCCTCCATTCCCTCTAGCATGAACACCGTAGCTGCCTTTGAGTTCTCAAGTCTGAAGGGGGGAATTTAAACTGTGAATACATAAAACCACTTCATTTACATTAGAGGTTGGGCTTGTATCTTTCTACACATTTAAGTTTCAACAACCTTTAAATGCAACTCACCCCTAAACTTGACAGTAATCTCACTATTGTTATAACAAACTGCCTAAAGGAGAAACAAAGGTGTCTTGCGGACTTCCTGAAACCATGTAAATCCTCAGAGGTACGGGTTTTTTTCTCTATGTACGGAATCTTGCTTGAAAATAAAGATGACTTCCTTGCAAGTTCTTTGCAAGTTAGCCTTTTCTGACATTAAAATGGGATCTTTCAAAACATTGTGGGAATCCCTTTCGTTCTCTACAGGAGACAAGTCTGCAGAGGCTTAACCTTTCCCTCTCCTTAAACTAGCACAGATACTCAGTATAGCACAACCCGCCTTGGGTTCAAAACTGAGACTGTAGTTTTTTCTCTCCTAACTATTTCTTTTCAGCCACAGTTTCCTTTCCACTATGTCTTATTGATGCCTGATTTCACCTCTCTGCCAGAATGCCACGAGGGAGATGGACTGACCCTGGAGGTAACGCAGCTGTCATTTATAGCTTCAGTGGTGAGAGGGAAAAAACTGCAGAAAAATATAACCTACGAACAGGCCTCACAGAACATGGCAACGCCGGCGTTCAACTAATTAAGGCTCATACTGTAAAACAAGAATACCTTGGCTTTTATATAGCATGACAGTTGTCTTTAATACACAACACCTGGTTAGACAGCAGAGAAAACCCGGTGTGAGACGAGAAACCCTGCCACGGTTAGAGGATGAGGGGAGTGAATGTCCCCACTGCCAGTTTTCAACGTGGCTTTCGGAAACGTTGCCCACCGTCGGCCTTGAGCGCTGGCACCTCTGCCCAGCACACACCGTGAGGTGACGTTAAGCGGCCCCCACACTGACAGGCCTAGCTCTCGCAGGGACACGGGCCCTACTGCCGCTGCACCGTAACAGCACCACAGCCCGGGCACTGCTGAGCCCCGGGACCCTCCGCCTCCCCCCGGGGACAGCGGGAGGCTGTGGGCTGAGGGGTGGCCGTGAAAGCCGCCGGCAGCCCCCTCGCCTCCATGCCACCCGGCCACAGACCCCCGGCCTTTGCCCCTCTTCAAAATGGCGGCGCCCCCTCAGCGCTGGGGCCGCTCTAGCCGCGCGGTCCTCCACGCTCCTCTCTTCGGGCCGCGCTCCCCCCGTCCCCACCCCGCAGAGGCGCCGGCGGCGCCTGCGCAGAGGCGCCTGCGCCTTCACTTCCGTTTGTCGGCGGCCGCTTCCGGGCCCCCCGTTCCTTGGTAACAATGGAGCAGAAAATGGCCGCCTGAGAGGGGAGGGAGGGAGACGCTGCGGCTGTTTGGGGACGGACGGAGCGAGGCGACCCGGGACCGAGCCCGCTGAGGAGCGGGGAGAGCAGAGGACCGAGAGCTGGGGAGGCGGCGGCGGCGGGCGGTGAGTATCGAGGCGGGAGGCGAACTCTCAAAATGGCCCGAAGAAGGGAGAGGCCCAGGCCCAGGGGAGGCGGCGGCTGCGGCCCCCGCCCGGGGCCGGGGGCGGCCGGGGGACCGCGGGGCCCCTCTGCCCCTGCTCTGGGTCCCCGCCGTGCGGACTGCGGGGTCCCGGGAAGGGCAGGGCGGCTCCTGGCTCCGCGGGGCTCGGGAGGCCGAAGCCGCCCCGCGGCAGAGGCGGAGCGGGGTGCCGTGTTGGAGCTGGGGGCGGTGATGGCGGTCTGCGCGCGGGTGTGCCCGGGGCACTGCCGAGGGATCCTCGGCCCCCGTCTCTCCCCGGATGGGCCGGGCTCTGTCACCCCGGGGAGTTTTACCTCTCTCTCCCGGGGTGTGTGGCAGGGCCTCCTGCCGAAGCGGGGCGAACCTGTTCCTCCATTTGGAGCTGGAGGACGGTCCGTCCCCGTCCCCGTCGTCCCCCCCCCCCCCCCCGCTCCATTCTGAAGGAGGGCTGCAGGGCCCCTCACTCTCTATATTGGGCTGGAGGACGAATTGAAACTAGCCCCTTTTTGGAGGGGTGGAGTGTGGGGGTGAATTACAGCCACTATCTTGGGCCTCGCCATACTGTTTAGTGCCTACTTAAGGAATCGCAGCTCTTCAGGGCCGTGTTTTCAGTCTGTTCGTCCCGTGAGTTGAGACAAGAAGCCCTGTTGTGGGAGACGGGCAAGAGGAACTCTCCCCGTGTCTGTTGTAAGGGTCTTGATCAGCCTGTGACTTGTTAAAACCTGTGATGTTTGCTGTTCCTATGCTGTTAGTTTCTCTCCAGTTAATCACATCATCTTTGCTCTGTCACCATCGTTTCCTGTGCAAGTTCTTCCTTACCTTTTTAATGCTGTTTGTTGACGTTTAAGGTTTCTGTTTACTGTGTTTCAAAACCACGGTCAAGTACAGTAGATGAATGTATTACTTTACCTTCAGTGATCTGCTTTAATGGAGGAGCAATATCACATTGTGTATAGTAGTATGCATATAGTGTGGTTATTAAGGTTTGTTATGTGTCTTAATTTTAGTTTGTAGTAGAAGGAGCCTGACAAAAGGTTTCACAGCAAAAAATATAGATTTTTTTTCGTAATAGTTTTATTTATTTCATCGTTTTTCAGGAGGATAGAGCCTTTATACAGAGAAGCTTGTAAACAAGAATTCAGACTCAATTGTATCCAATAGTACCATCGCACATCTGATTTATTTTCCCTGTCCATATTGGCAGCACTGGTTAATTTCAGATTGGAAATCGTTGTCAAAATGCTAAAGAAGCTCTGACACCAATTTGTCCCTGAATTTTAATTGCAGTGACTTGTTGAGTCTTTTTTAAAAAAATAAACAGTTGGCTGCTTCTTGTGCAGTTAATTATCTTAATTGAGAGTCAGGTGCTTAGTTTTGTTGTATTGGTCAGCTAGCAGTTAAACTGACTGTATACCCTCTACAGGTTTACCATTTGGGAATTAAAAGAATTATAGCTTGGAATTATGTCTTGCCTGCTCCTGACAAGGGAAGAACACACCACACATTATAAAATTAAGGGCTTCTTGTTATGTTAGACCACTAAAGCATAACAACTGCAGTGTTCTCTTCATCAGCAATTCTGACTACATAAATGTTTGTCACTGAAATAACCACATCAGCATTTTTCAAGCATGTAGTGGTTGTCATCTGTATCATATTTATTTTCCATATTACTGAATTCATAGACATTGTGTACTGGAAAACAGTGTTACAAGTGTCTGGTCTCTACTACATGTCTTTTTTTTTTTTTTGTGTCTGTGTGTGTAGTGGTATTTTTAGGGGAATGGATAATGTGATCCTTAAATGGAAATGTTTTCAAAGCACCTGTATATTAATATACCTGCTTAGCTTGTTCCTCTTTTTCCTCTGGGAATCTGTCAAAATAAATTTCTTGATCTTAGTAGAATGCTTCTAGTTGCAGTGGAGGTGGTGTACTTTTTTTTACAGCCATAACATAATGTTACAACTTCATATACTTAAGTCTAAAGATTGCATTTAAGTCCAGTTTAATATAGCTTAACACATTACTACTGTTCTGAATTTTTTTGTAGAGAACTCAGTTTCCACGTATTAAAACATTTGAATCCAAACAAGATTATTTGGTATTTATCCAAGTTTTTGTGACTTAATCTCTGTCTTGACAAAAGCTTATCAGCTCTTGCGCTTGCAAAAATTAATCTCGAAGTGATAAAACCAGACTCGAACATCTCCGTCCTCGAGATACTTTTGTGAAGGTCTTGCACATCTCAAAAACTAACAACAATACTTCTAAACAGTCTAGCAGTGTAATAACTTAGGACTTTTGTGTGGTGAGTAGCGATAGCCAGAAGCATAACAGAGACTCTGTTTTGCTTTTGCACAGGTTGCTGGCTACAGTTAAGATCATAAGAAACACAGAAGCCTGTGCCTCCTTCAAACTGTTCAGGTTTATATTAACGAGGTACTTGTTAGTAACTTTTTGCTGATGTGCAGTGTTGAAGCTCAGGTTTTTACTCAAGGAGGTCTGCAGAGTTGTACGGTGTCATGAAACCATCTAATGATAATTGAATATGTAGGAAAAGTCAGCATATGTTTTCTCTTAATTTAGTAACTTAAAAATATTTTGCTTGGAGCACTCTTAATTTCAATATGTAAGATGTATGTGCATGTAGTCTTGTTAAAATGCTTGAGCTTGCCTGCCTTGGTGTAACATCAGAAAAGGAATTCTAGTCTTACAGATACCTATTTAAATTCAAATAAATTTTACTTAATTTTCCACTTCTGTATTTGTTAGGCACTAGACATCAACAGCAACAAAAATCCATGTATCGGAATTTCTGTGTGGGTTGTGGTTGTAGTGATTGTCATTGTTTTATTGGCCTTTTACTTTCAGTAGTAGCTGTATTAGCAGCAGTTTTGTGGAGACAGTGAGATTTGGTGGTAAATTTAAAGACAAGTTTTTCTTTTTTTAATTGAAATTCAGGGAGTTCTGATTGGCTTAGTGCTCTCACTAACCAGAAGTTCTGTTTCTTCAGAAATCAAAACACTACGTGATGGTCATAATGTAGTTTTGTGGGTACGACTTCCTTGGATGTCAATCCTGTTTATACTGCTGTCTTTCAATGTCAACACTGGTGACTTGTGTGCAGCATTACTTCTTACTTTGAGCTTCAGAGTGGGCCTTCTGCTTGCTGACCTAGCCAGAAGCTCACTTCTGGGGGAAAGGAGCATCGTTTCACGAGACTCCAGTGCTGTAAACTTGTTATACCTTGTATATGCTAAGCTTTCTCTTCTGTGATGTCATCTGATTTGAGGGCAAAAGGTAGTACTATCTTAATTTCATTTTCAGCTTGTATGTGAAAAGTGTTGTTTTAGTAAGTACAGATGATAAAATGTGAAGCCCTGGGTTTTGGCAGTTCTTACTGCATTTTATTTTCAGAGCTCCATCTTCGTTCCACATGCTCTCAGTATCCTGGAATTGCTAAGCTCTACCCTTTCATATGGAAGATAACATTGGAAAACTGTTTCTTTTTTAACTAGGTCTCTGAGTTGGGCATTTTTACAGCAAGATGGCTACGCTGCCTTAGATACTGTAGGACTGTTGGAGACTGCTGGGATTCTGTACCCTGATTTCTTCCTTCACTTTGACTTCTCAGGAGCTGATAGTACATCTAAGAGTGTTTCTCTTCATCTCAACAGTTCTGTTGAATTTTCTGTAACTGTTCTGCAAAAGTATTAATCTGCTTTCTGTTGTTTAAAATGTATGTTCAGAATGACATCTTGTTTTACAGCCTTTGCTTTGAAACATACCGGGGTAGTGAAATAGCTGAATTGATCTTTAACACTCCTTGTTAAGCTGGCATTTAAATTTTACAGCAGTTTAGACAGAACACTTCATAGAAGACAAAATTTTCTTCCAGCTTTCCAAAAGTGGTACATGTTCCATGATATTTTTTGAGGCAAAGAGGACATAGGGAGTTCTTGTGTGTTTAAAATTTGTGGTAAGTTTAGTAGAAATCTAGCAAGAGCGTAGATCTGTTCGTCATCAGAGTGTCAACAGAAAGCAAGAATAGCAGGGGGGGAAAAAGAGTCTATCCAAAATTCATGATGCAACTTTGAAAACTAGAAAAGGTTGTTGCCATTTCTAAGATGTAGATGAGTGAATTGTACCTATGCTATCAAAGCCTTCAATGTGATCACAAGAGGAAACTTGTGAACCTGCACAAGAAAAAAGCAACAACAAAACTTGGCATAATGAAGCTCCATGTATAATGCAAATAGATAGCTGTTTCATTTCACTGTTTTATGGTATCTTTTTCCTTTAATGATAGGATTCACTGACAGGTTTTGCTTATGCTTTTGAGCTTGCAGACTTGAATGATGAAATATTTAAGATGAAAATGCAGTTTCTGTTATGTCTTATTTTCTGCTAGTTTTGAGAAATTGGATACTGACTGGCATGGAAACTATTTTTTCAACTTTTAATTCTTCTAGGAAAATCTAGTCGTTGGGAGGTGTGGTGGGTCAGATGAATACTGCACGTGAATTTGGTTCTGTTTGCGCTTAAAGAACCCAGGGTAACAGAACTGCCTGTTCTAGCTGCTGTTCCTGTGTCATTTGAGAAATGGAATTGGAGAGACTGCTGGCTGGGGCTGGTCATGCCAAACGGGATGGTATGTTAGAGCTGCTGAAGTCAGAGTTCATGGAAAGCGCTTTGAACAGACAGCTGTGTTGTACTTCTGCTGTAGAGCTAAAATGTCTTTGAGGTATGTTCAGTGAAAGCAGGGTAGGAAAAAGTAGTTAATCTGTAACAACGCAAACCAGAAAATAAGTATTTCTGGCTTCCACTACCAAATGTCGTCTTTTAGTCGAAGGGTTTGATGATTTCTGCAGACTGGAAGTAAGCAAGGTGCTCTACCAGTTGAAGTACCTAATTAAGATGAGGTTATGAATCATAAATGAGAAATTAGCCTTCTGCTGAGCACATCTATGAAACACTTACTCATATTGCCATCATCTTTTTTGTTTATACAGAGGTATTAATTATGTTGCTGGGACATGAGGTAATTCAGGAAACATTCCTAACATACAGGGCACTACAAATTTTCATGTAAAGTTGAAATATGGGTAACATCTAGATGGGGGGAATTTTAGAGGAAATTTTTGTTGCACAGCTAGCTCCTGAGCATCTGAGTTGTTTCTGCAGTTTAATTCAGTGCCTTTCTCCTGCTAAAATTTGAGACTTGCCCCATAACTTTAAGGTATTGCTTTTTCATTTGACCCTGCAAATGAGTGATTTCTGAGTTTGTCAAATCTTCTAAGTTTTACCTAGTTTAATGAGAGTTCTAATGTTTTACGTAATTTTTTTTTTTTTTTTAAATTTTAAAAATGGGGAATGCAGGCTAAGGTAGTGTCTTGGTATTCAATACAGATAACTAATGTCAGGAAATATTACACATTTTTGAAAGAGGAAGAGCTAGTGATTTATCACTGTGCCTTATAGTCCCTTAGTACTTTTCGGGTAAGAGTTCTGTAGTCCATAAGTGCTAAGCATTATGGAGATACACAGTGTTACTGTTCAAGGTAAATGGACTACACAAGTATTTTATCACTGCTTGCTGTCCCACTAGATTGTTTTTAAGCAGTAAATTCCTGGCTGATGGGATTTAGTTTACATACTACTTGGCATAAAGGAAAATGTAAAATATTTCTTGCACTGTGAGAATGATAATATTGTATTATTGAAAGAACATCTAGTACTCCTAAATTGTTCCTATCCAAAAGAGCATAATATTACTTTCTCTTGAATAAAAGAATGTAACAAACAATACCTTTTGTGGGCTTACTGTTTTTGCTCCTGCAGTCTCTAGCAGCAGTGGAGAGACAGCTAGTCATTTGTGCTCTGAAATCTCTGAGATTGTTGAAGTGTAACTGCAGGGAAGGTACTTTGCTGACTTGTGGAAGGATGGGAACACCAATTAAGAATCCACTGTAGTTAATGTGTCTGGATATTCAGCTGCTGAAGAATATTTTCCTTAATTTCTTTTCTCTTTTTTTTAAAGGAGAAAGTAATGTATTCTAGCTATGATTCTGTTGTTTTGTGCAACCTTTAGGTGATTCCCCCCACCCTGTTTTCTCATAAAGAGATTTTCATTGCTGGATATCTCAGCTGAAGTTGGCAATAATCAAGAGATCTGAACTTCCTGCTCATAGATGTGACCTTCCCCACCCTTTGTCAACTCAGCGCTGACAAGGGGGGGACACTGAAGAAAACTCTTACTTTGAGTTGAACTAAACCACTGGAAGAAAGAGAAACAGAGTTGAAGCATACCTGCTTATTAGATAATCAAATGTTGGTTATTTTGTTGTAACTTAATTGTATACCTGTTGGTTTTCCCTTGTCAGGTTTCCCCATGTTACTGTAGTCAGCTTCCTTAAGCCATTATTAATCTTCTGCAGTGTATGAGCTGAGAACAGAATCCCGAATGAGGGACAGGTTTTCAGGTTATTTCTGCAACACTCTACCACCCTGAAATAGGAGCGAGGTAACATAGTAACTGCCACCATGGTGTGCTGCTTTTGGCTGGGATAATTTTCTTCATAGTAGCTAGTATGGGGCTGTGTTTTGGATTTGTGCTGAAAACAGTGTTGATAATGCAGAGATGTTGTAGTTATTGCTGAGCAGAGCCAAGGCCTCTTCTGCTCCTTGCCCCACCCCACCAAGCGAGGAGGCTGGGGGGGCACAAGAAGTTGGCGGGGGACACAGCTGGGACAGCTGACCCTGACTGACCGAGGGGATGTTCCATGCCACATGCTGTCACGCTCAGGGTATAAAGCTGAGGGAAGAAGAAGGAAGGGGCAGATGTTCAGAGAGATAGTGTTTTGTCTTCTCAAGTAACTGTTAGGTGTGATGGAGCCCTGCTTTCCTGGAGATGACTGAACCCCTGCCTGCTGATGGGAAGTGGTGAATGAATACCTTGTTTTGCTTTGCTCATGCATGCAGCTTTTGCTTTACCTGCTAAGCTGTCTTTATCTCAACCCATGAGTTTTCTCGCTTTTACCCTTCTGGTTCTCTCCCCCATCCCAACCTGGGGGGAGTGAGCAAACAGCTGTGTGGTGCTTAGTTGCTGGCTGGGGTTAAACCCACGCGTGGAAGTCCTGTTGTACAGCCTGATGGGACCTATGGAGTCGTGCTGAGGCAGTAGTAGCCTAAATATTCTAGTAAGTTCAGTCTGGTAACATAGTGCTCTGCAGCGGTGTGGGAGGTGAAGCTTAAAATGGGTGATGTGGACAATGAGCTGAGTGGACAGTGAAGAGATAGAAAGTAACAAGCCTTGGGGTAGAAATCCTGTTTTCCATTTACTGGTTATAATATCAGAGCTCTAGTTTGAAGAGTATTGTCCCATTTGCTGTCAAGACTAAAGTAGGGAGAATGTGTTGATGTGCATTTATGTGTTTCTTTGCCATCTGTATTTCCATCAATGTAAACATCCCATATAGGTATATAGCATTTCTAGGACATTGAAGCTAAACAGTGTGAAACTGGGGTACAGTGGTCTAGTGTAATCTGTTACAGTAGCTTGCAATTGGAAAATACAGCTGAGTTTGTCACTGGTAGAAATAGCCCTAATGTAAATTAAATTCTTAATTCAAGATCCCACCTCTGAGGCTTTTTTCTTAGCAATAGCATCTTTTCAGTCTTGACCAATAGCTGATTTTATGGTTTAGGAGGGAAGATATGAGATGACGGAGGAGAAAAGAGGAGCAAAACCTGGAAATAAGTAAAACTGACTTTGACTTATTCCGAGCATTACCTAAAGGATCACCTACTGAAGTGTACATCAACCTGTTGGTAAAGAAGAGATTCTGCTGTCTGTCTGTCTCCCCACTGCCCGTCCCCCCCGTCCCCAACTTGTTCTGACTCTCCCTTTTTCCCCCCTTTTTCCCTGACCAAGAACAGTGCCCCTTCATCTTCTGAAATGGAATGGGCAAATGTTGAATCAAACAGGCATTTTTATAGCTAAGGTGCCTGCAAGCACTGGAATTTGCAGTTAAAAGGAAAATTTCAAAGCATAAGCAGTAAACAGATGTCATGCTTTGTGTGCATAGTGCGGTTTCCTTTTTTAAGAGCTGTTGTAGAATTAGTCTAATGCTTACAGATATGTTGGCATTTTTATGAAGACATTCTATGTGTTTTAAAGTCAGTAAATACCAATCTGGCAGTCATTTTGGGGAAAATATTTTACAAAACTTTGTGCTGCTCCTGTCCCTTAGCATCTTACTACATTCCCTTATTTTCTTAATCGTATTGTCATCTTTGTTTCATTGTTGTCCTAAAAAAGGGAGTGCTGGTTAGAGTTTTGGTGTGTATCCCCAGAGAACTAATGTATCTTTCCAGGTTTTATTTTGGATGCACGTCTCTCATTCTACTTGAGGCTTTATTCAGATGTTTCTTTTAAAAGTAGCTGTCTTTGTATTTCTGGTATCTTCTCTAGAATGAATATGTATTTAAGTGAAGTTACTTGGAATCATAATTCTGCTACAGAAAGCTTGTAAAAAAGTTGTTTGAGTTTCAAGCAAGCTATGTTCTCATTAGAAATATGTGTCCAAGATTTGAAGGACATACAGATTTCGTAACTGAGCCCAGTCAGAGTTGAACATACCTGCTGAAACCATTGCGCAACTTTCACTGTGAATGGGTTCATTTATCAGTGTATTTGACAGCACATCACATGCAGGCTTCAGACGGGCCATGCAGTCTCTAGATTGCACCAGAGATTTAGCAATGCAGAGAATGCTGATAGGCTTCCATTTGAGATGGTAGTAAACTTAGTGATTGCTGGTGCTTACTGATAAATAGGTGAAAAATAAGCCTAATTTCTTTGGTAAAGTGGCAGAAATTCACAGAACCAAATAATACCGGTAGCCTTGCATACTACATTACTGAATGGCAGCAAGTCATTTGTGCCTTAATATGACTAACTTAAAAACAAGTTCTACTGCGTCAGAATTCAAGACAAAGAGGGTTGGAGTAGCTATTTTATAATTTGCAAGTCTGCAGTAATGGGATGTCCTATCCTGTGGAGTTTTTCTGCTGTTACACACTGAGGTTGTCAGCGCACTTTAATTTTCACAATAGCAGCTGAAATAAACTACCGCTGGAGATCATGCAGTGCTGCTCTTCTGTGGAGAAGCACTAATGTAAACTGTGGGCAGTCTTGACTTGACAGCTGTGCTGACAAACCAAAAAAAGATGCTTTTTGCACTAGACAGATGTCTAAGTGTTGGAAATTTTCCAGTGAGAAGCAGAAAAGCTTTATTCTTCCAGTATTTTCATGTCACATGAAGTATGGTTTAAATGAAAGGAATGTTTTCTGATGGGGAATGTTATTGCAGAGCTTTTTAGCATGCAGAGGATTAGCTTGCTAATCACCTCTGAGTAACTAGATTCTACCAGTTGTACAGGAAAATTCTTGATGTTGTGAATAGCAAGGCGTAGTGATTAAGGAAACTAGTTATTATTTTAACTTCATTTGATATATTTGCATGGCACAACTAGTGCCAGAATGTCTTCTGCATTTGCATGTATTTTATTATAATATTTATCAGATATGGACATGGCATTCATCGATAATTTTTTTGAGGCACAAATTGTCAAGGATTGCATCCAAATGAAAAACTATGAGGAGAAGATTATTTTTAAAAATATGTGATATAGAAGACAGCTCTGTATAGCAGAAGTTATACCTGGTATACACAGTGGAGTTTTGTCCTGGAAATTTTAGTCATCAACATCAGTAATTCAGTAAATGCTGAAATTTGCCAGCAAATTCTTCTCTTGACATAAAACTATAAAGTTGATTTTACAAACCCTTTTCCTGTTCTGAGGAAATGAATAGCTGCTTTTTTTTTTTTTGCACACGTAGTGCTCCATAGCATCTTCAGTCTTCTATATTTGAATTCTTCATAACCCCTTCATTCTGTTAAAATTCACGTGGATGGTGAAGAGGGTGTTTCTTGTAGCAGGCAGGCAGAAGTTATGAACATATAATCCCATGCTCTTTTAGAGTTAGAGAGCATGATCAAGGATGGCTTATGCCTTGTACTACACTGTTGTATGGCACTGTAAGTCATGCTTTGTGAGGCAGTGCAGTATTAGGAATATTTTATGCTAAAAACCAGATAGTCATGGACATCTGGTCAACTATGTGAATGTAAAGATGGGCTAAGGGTTATGGCTGATGATATTCCATGTGTTCATACTTGCTGCTTTATTGAGTATTTGATAATGATGGGTATAGATTTTGTTTGAACTTCTTGAAGAGGTTTGTGCTTTGAGAATGATTTCACTTTTGATCCCTGTGGTTATGCACCTCATCTTAACTGAAGCTTCATTAGCAAACTACTTCCCCGCTAGCCCACAAACTCTCCCCTCTTCCCCCCCCCCCCCCCCCCCCCCAATTTAAGGATAACAATGAAGAATGTAGTACAGGTTAAACATGCCTAAATTTCATGCCATATTTCACTATGCTGGATGAAGGGTTTGTTTTCTCCTTTTTAGGTACTCTCCCACTCATCAAGATGGAAAGCTCAGATTCTAGTGATAAAGGAAGTATTGATCAATCGGAAGCACAACGTCAGAGTCAGCTAGATCGATTAGATCGAGAAGAAGCTTTCTACCAGTTTGTAAACAACCTGAGTGAAGAGGACTACAGGCTTATGAGAGATAACAATTTGCTAGGAACACCAGGTAGGTAATGTTTGGGTATGTACATCTTACTAGAATTGCTTGTAGGTGATTTGTGTCATTTTCTGTTCTCCTGAAACTGTTTCATCCATTTAGTTTGTGTGCTGCAGTTGTGTTCCATGGTAGGAAGTAGCTTCTTGCTAAATTGTGCGTACTTAAATTTGACCAGTCCCCTGACTAGCGGAGAGGTAGTTAGGATGAGGTGGATTCATCAGATACCAAAGTCTAGGGTCTACACAACTTGGTGGCAACACCCAGAGTTGACCCTGTTCCAGTTATGGACCCTTAGACTTTTTTGATCAAAAAGTAATCTCCCTTAAGCATCTGTGTGAAAATTTTGTGCTGGTGAGGTTAAGAGTTTGTAACTAGGGTAAGTAGTCTGGTGCGAGATTCTGCATGGGCATTTTTATGTCAGTTTTCAATTGACTTATTACTTTAAATTGACACTTTATAGGATGATACCTAATTCAAACCAGTTCTAATTTAAAACATGACTTAAACTAATATAAACCTTTTTTCATGCTTGTGAAGGTGTTACCTTAAATATGTTACTCTAGACAGCCATTTAATTGGTATAGGATGATGAAAATTGTTGATCAGTTGTAGAGGTTACAGAACAAGAAGGCACATCTGCCTTGAATACACTGAAACTGTTGGATCTTTCAGCCTCAGGAAAACTTAAAATGGTGCTGAAGTATCTGAACCTCCCTTTAGCAACCTGTTTGGCAGTCTCGTTATGGCAGGATTTAATTAGAAAAAAAAAGCAGTGGCTTGTACCTTCTTTAGAAGCTTTTGATAATGCTTGCCATACATATGATTTGGAAATATTTTTGGAAAATTTTGCTTATTTTCTAAGGTGAAATTACTGAAGAAGAGTTGCTGAGAAGGCTACACCAAGTTAAAGAAGGTCCGCCACAGCAAAACAGTGATGAGAATAGAGGTATATACAGTATTTGTGAAAACTCTTAACTTTAGCACCCCATACGGACCTTAACTTGAGTGCAGGAGTGGAACAAAGTTAAGCCTAGGCAGGTGCAAGGTGAGCTTTGCTTCAAAACTAAGTGAGCGTTATATCTGCTGCAGAGGTCAGTTTGGGACAGATTTCACTCATAAGGCATCTGTTACTTGCATCAAGATAAAGTTTCATTTAGGGTTTGTTTTTTTTTTTTTTTTTTAATTGAAGATTGCCTTCCTGTCTGCTTCCTTCTGGGATGCTTTTTGGCAATCCTTTTTTTATTCACTATTCTTCCCTTCTGAAGATGCTGTATTGCTTTCATTATCACCCTTCCATAGAGATTGGTGGAGAACGCTTGGAGCTTACCACTAGAGTTAATTCTTTAGTGAGACAGATTTGCTATAAAGCTATTCTTCAAGTGAAGGGTCAGGACAAACTTAGTTCTCTATTTAGCAGTCGATGACACCTGAAATGTGACTTTCCATTTACTTACAATAAACAACCTGTGTTATTTTGACTTGTTTTCTATGTGATGGCTGCAGCCTATCTGTACATCTTAGAAAAATGTCCACTCCTGCTCCCTTAAAAGAGCTCTGGTAGATGCGAGTTGTGATGCTACGTGTGAAACCACAATAGCACTTGATAGGATTAAGCACTTCTAAATTGTCACTTGTTAAACTAAGCAATTATGTTCTTGGAAAAGATCACTCCAAAATTAGCTCAGTACTCTAATTGTGGTAGTTCCCTGTCTTTTTCGCAGGTGCAGAGTCCGCAGAAGATGTTTCAAATGGAGATTCTATAATAGACTGGCTTAATTCAGTCCGACAGACTGGAAATACAACACGAAGTGGGCAACGAGGAAACCAGTCTTGGAGAGCAGTGAGCCGGACTAACCCAAATAGTGGTGACTTCAGGTTCAGTTTGGAAATAAATGTCAACCGTAATAATGGGAACACAAATCCAGAAACTGAGAATGAGCCATCTGTAGAGCCTTCCAGTGGGGAGGATTTGGAGAACAGCCAAAGTGACTCTGAAATTCCAAGGTCTGAATCACCATCTGTAAGGCAGCCTGGATCAGAAAGGAGCACTTCGGAGGAGCTAACAGCTGAGGAAGCTTCCCCTCCTAGAGGGCAGAGGAGAGCGAGAAGTAGGAGTCCAGAACAGCGGAGAACACGGGCTAGGACTGATAGAAGTAGGTCACCTATTAATCCAGTGAGTGAGACTCCTCGCAGGTCTCATCTCAATACATCATCTCAAACTCTTGACCACTCCTCAGTGAATGAAGCTGAGGGAAGTTCTAGAACTAGGCAGCATGTGACATTAAGGCAGCATACAGTGGGGACTGAGATGCCAAGTGAAAATGCAGTTCTGTTTTCGACCCCTGAAGCAAGACCTGTTCCTCAAGCAGCAGGTTCTTCAGAAACTAACAGCACCAGTGAGTCCGCAACTCCTGGGCAGAGGCCTCCTACCATAGTACTTGATCTTCAGGTGAGAAGAGTTCGTCCAGGGGAATATCGGCAAAGAGACAGCATAGCCAACAGAACTCGGTCCAGGTCCCAGACACCTAACAACACAGTCACTTACGAAAGTGAACGGGGAGGGTTTAGGCGCACGTTTTCACGTTCAGAACGGGCTGGAGTGAGAACTTACGTCAGTACCATTAGGATTCCTATCCGTAGGATCTTAAACACAGGCTTGAGTGAGACTACATCAGTTGCTATTCAGACTATGCTAAGGCAGATAATGACAGGCTTTGGAGAGCTGAGTTACTTTATGTATAGTGATAGTGATGCAGATCCTAGTGGCCCAACTCCAAATCAGAACGTGGATGCTTCTGAGCCACAGAACGGAGGTGGTGGTACTTCAAGCAATGAAAGTACAGATGCTAGCTCAGGGGAGGTGTATGAAGGTGGTAATGAAGGTGGTTCAACATCTGGTGCCAGACGGGAAGGTCGGAATACAAGGGGATCGGTCACATTTGAAGAAAGTGGTTCTCTACCATTCCTTAGCCTAGCACAATTTTTCCTACTAAATGAAGATGATGATGACCAACCAAGAGGACTCACCAAAGAACAAATTGACAACCTAGCCATGAGGAATTTTGGTGAGAGCGATGCTCTGAAAACCTGTAGTGTGTGTATTACAGAGTACACAGAAGGCAACAAGCTCCGTAAATTGCCTTGTTCGCACGAGTATCATGTCCACTGCATTGATCGCTGGTTATCAGAAAATTCCACTTGTCCTATTTGTCGCAGAGCAGTCTTAGCTTCTGGTAACAGAGAGAGTGTTGTCTAAATGAGATCTGAATTTATGGCCAAGCAGCTAGTGTGATAGTGATGGGCAAAGAAGTCACTTCCTTTATGGCCACTTTTTGAGTGGTACCTCAATGTATAGTAATGACTTGGAGTGAATATTCCCTCATGAAAGCATTTTCTCTGAATTCAAGCTTTTAAAATTGGGAAATTTCTTTAATTAGGGCTTTCAAGATGTAGTCAGTTTGGGTGTTAAATTTCACTTGTCCAAAGACATCTACCCACTTAAAAATATTTTTTTCTTTGTGAAGTGTATTAAGTTCTTTCCCCCCACCCAGCCCCTGCCATTCCAGTCCAATAACCATTTTGTTCTCAAGATTGTGCTTATGAGGAGTTTTGAGAAGTCATCCCAGCTAAATGTACATGAGTCGTAGAGGAATTTTTGCAAGAAATCCAACTATCTGAAAAAATATGAACTTAATTGCACACTTGAACATTCTTTTAATTTTCATACTGGGTTAATATTGGACATGTCTCTGTAAATAACACTAATGTTAGCCCTTTCCCCATCACTATGGCACGCTGTAGGATGAGCTGTTAGCTTAATTGGGATATTTATCTTGTTGTGGAAATATAAGAATTGCCTATGCTTGTTTAAATAAAAAAAAAAATCTGTTTTAAAATTGTAAAGCTTTTTTGTAGAAGCTCAGTACTTTTCCAATGCACTGTTGTACTAACGCATTAAGAATTAAAATTGTACCATGCTTAGAAATCAAGAATGCTTTTCATACAAAACCCACCACACAGAGAGCAAACTAAATACGAGAGCTGCTTTTGTAACTGTGTACCTGTCAAGAGCAGTGCATATCTGTACTATTTATGTGAACAGCTACTGTAATATAAAAACAGTTGAATTAGACATCTTAATTGCATTAAAAAACGGAAATTAAATGTTATAATTGCAGTGTTTTGGCTCAGTAATGCCACCAAAAGAGATGATAAAAATTAGAAACTGTTCTAATGGCTGGTTATTTCTTGGTGTGGTTGCTAATATGTAATAATACAAAGCAGTATGTACCAGTTCATTCAGTGAGGTTTATGCCCAATTTTTCTATCAATTTTTACTTTCAATTTTTGAGGCAACTCTGTGAAACTATTACTATTCAGCAGATAAGTATTGACAAGTGTTTTGTTTTTCTTCCCTACCAGCTTCAGCTATATTAGTAACCTCTGGATCTGTTGAGTGAACTTGCTGATATATCCAGTGTTGGTAGCCTGTCACTGAAGTGCCGCAGAAAAATAACTTAAGTATTAACCGAGTAACAGATTATTAGAGTGTTAGGTTAAATTTAAAATTATAATTGATTATACACTTAAATGTGTAGCCAATTCTAAGAACGTTAAAAAAAACCCAACAAACTCTTTGTACTCCTATTGGACAGATTAAAATGAGTTTAATTTACTTCTAAAATTATGTGCGTGGCATATTAAAGTTGAGAATTGGAGAATGTAGCTCAACTCTCACCAGTTTCAGGGGAAGACATCCCTCCCCCTCAATGACCTGTTCTTTGTTTTATTCTCTGATTTTTTTTTTTCTCCTAGCTTACATGTGCAACAGGGAAAGCAATATTTATTTGAACTCTGGGGCAGTAGTTATGAAGGGATATGAACTGCTCTTGCTGGCTATATGGGCAATGTTGCTTGTTCCTCAGATGACAAAACCAAAGCTGGCCTATCTCTTTCTCCTAATTAAAACACATTTTTGGTGTTTTATAGTGGTGGTTGCATAAACTATAGTCTCTGCTCTAAGCCATTTTAACATCTCATCAGCTAGTTAAGGATTCCGCAATGTCCCAAAATTCCAATTTTTTTTCTACATGTGTGTTTTGTGGCATTTGGTTCAGTGGGAAACCCTGACTGGCTATTGAGCTCGCTTTCCTCTTGGTGGGACGCACCATTGTGGCAGAGGGAATACGTGTATTCTTTCTCAACAGAAGAGTAAATAAGTTCATGTTTTTAAATTTTTCCCTCTGACATGCATCACTGTAAAATTGGAAGTTAGCTATTAATTTCAGGTGCTGGACTCTCTATGCCAAAATTTCCTCAACAAAATAACACTTCTGAATTTCTTCCAGTAGCATTCACATAGCAAATACATACTCTCAGTTGCAGTTTCCAGTAGCTTTACTGACTTACTGGAGCGTAGAATTAGAAGGAAAAAAACCCTCTCTACACGAGTACCATGTTAGATTTCAAAAGTCTGAGGTACATCTCTGAGGACTAAAGCTGGTGACCAGAAAGAAAGGAGCCCACTAGTGCTGATTAATGTGAAGCACGGCCATGATACGTGTCATTCAACATAGCTTTCTTTTAATGTTCTGAGTTTCCAGTAACTGTTCATATTGGTAGAATCAACTTTACAGTTTTGTTATAGCTTAATAGTGGCATGCCTTAACATTTTGTCTTTCTGTAACAATAGCAACTAATAAAATGTTGGAGGTTTCCCAAATGGTACCAAGAACAAATAATTTAACATCAGTTCAGGGGACCTTGAATGTTCTCAATGTTTTATATGCCTTTCCTGACGCTGAGCATGCTAAAGGTGCTGGGGGCTTGTTGTCTGACATCTGGAGGAGTTGGCAGAAATTAAATTGCTGATACAGCAAAGACCTCTTTATGTAGCTGAGTCATCTGTCAGCCGCTGTGGTAATTCAATTTCTATTCTTTTGTAGTTAGATCGGGTTAGGAAAAGCCAATATTAACACTTCAGTTGCTAACAAAATATGAAAGACACTCTTATTTTAAGAAGGTTCACAGCCTAATTTACAGTTTATGAATCATTTTGGTATTGAGCATTTGTACTTATTGCTTCCCTCAGTTTATGCTTTCTTGGTATTGCAGGATGTATTACACTTGGTATTACACTTAACTCATGCTTGTAGCCATATGAAGGGTTAAAATGGCTAGTTTTGTCCTTTTCCAAGGCCTGATAGTGCAGAAATGCTGAGTCTGAAGAGGCCGAGACAGCCTTGTTGCATCAGCTGCCTGGTTCACAGTGCCACCGTGTGGGAGCCTCTCTCCACCTTCCTTCAGAGCCAGGAGAAGTCTGTCTCCTTGCTTGGAGCAGCGTGGGTTCTTTTGCATTGAAGGCTCTTGCTTTATTTTTGAAGGAGGTTCCTTGTTATCGCCTGCCTCAGTAGTTATCGTGGTGGTTTTTTCAAACTGCAAACCATCCAAGCTCCTGCTGTGAATATCTTAACCTGGTGTGTGAGCTTAATTCTGTTCTGGCAGGACAGACCTGTACCCACAGGACCTCCATACACAGCAATTAAAGCAGTCACAAGGCCAAAACTTAGAAGAACGCACAGTATTTTTTTGTTTAAGAGTGTGTTTGATAGTTGAACTCAGATTGTGAACCTATACAGAGTTGTGGGTGCTTACTTTTTTTTTAGTTGGGGGCTTTATCCATTAAAAGACTGTGAAGAGTTATTCCTGGGGTTTGTTAGATATCTCTTTCACGTGCACTTTTTTATTTCTTCAAACAAGATGGGTTTTTGCAAAGAACTTGTAGGCAGTTAATTGACTCATTTTAAAAATTATTTGATTAGTGTAGGTACTGCATGCATAGAAATTACTCATTAAAAGTTTAAAGACATTTTGTAAGAGGTATTGATGTGCAGGCACAGCAGCTGCACTGACATGATACCGTACCAGTTTTGAAGGAGCCCTAATTGTCCATTGTGTCAACTTACAAACGAATGGATTTCCCACCAAAGTTGGCACAATGGACCATATAATGACTGTCATTCCAGTTTCCTGTCACTTGTCTGGATTATGCAAATGTAGAGAGTCCAAAGGACACTTTCCCTGGTATATCTGCAGTCGATGTTTATCTTGAAATGGTTGCCTACACAAAGAGGAGGTTCCCAGTAGTCTCGTAATAATGAGTGTCTAATATGAAGGTGAGAAAAGAAGCGCAGTTAAGGCTGACCATCGGTCTCTGACTTTCAGCAGTGCGATGCGGGGTTTTCTGAATCTCCCAGTGTGATCTTCACCGTCACACTGCAATACAAAGCTTCATCCTGTTGGCTTAGCCGCAGCCTTATTTTTAGTTTGGGATGCTTTTCATTAACATGTACATTCGTGTAACTGTCTGATGTCTCGGTTTTCTCACCGGTCATCCTTGCTCCTACCACGGGGGCTTGCATTGCTTGAGTAAGGGTATGTAAGCAAGTGTGGAGCTGATGAGGTACACAGTCGTTACGGAAATGTCTGCCTGCTCCTCTGCCGTCTTCCAGGAGGAGGTGCTTTGGATGAGGGTTGGCTTGGAGCCATGTTAAGGGAATTTATAACATGCAGAAATATTTCCAACACTTACGTACACTAGGCTTTTTGTTTGTTTATCCTACTAGGGAGGGAGGAAGGAGGGTGAAGAGACAGAATCAATGGTAACTTACCCAAAGTACATACCAGTTGTGCTGTGTTAAAAAAGAAGTTTGCATCTGTTATACCAGGGCTTCCCAACCTCTTTTTCATATGAGGTATCTCTTTTTTTTTTTTTTTTTTCTTTTCTTCTTATGGGAAAACATACCATTGAATTTGCTTTGATTGTTTTATTTGGGTTTGTTCCCTTAAGCTAAAATACCTGAGACTCCTTCCTGAATTTCACTATCTGCTAGTAAGGCTGTTGGTTGGGAAGCCCTGAATTCAACTGAGAATGTAACAGTTTTCTTTTTTTTTTTTTTTCCCTCTTGTACAGTGCTTTACATCTGTTTATACTGGACTTGTTTAATACAAGATGGTACTCTGAGGTCATTGGACAACAGTTTGACCAGATTTGATAGCTAACATTTAGGAGGAGTTTGTTCCCTATGTAAGATGTCATAATGCAAATTTAAATAGACTCAATAAAATGCATGAAGTGTTCATTTTGTGCTTGATCATCACTCCTTGGGTTTATTCTTCGCACAGTGGGAATGCGCTGGAGTAAATGATGGTGGATGTGGTAGGAATTTATTTCCTCTGTACGCCTTTTCCCTTGAGGCTGGGCAGAAAGGAAAAAGCCGGAATGGTATAGCGTTAACTTCTCAGAAGAATTTATTGCACCTTAGTACATAAAACTGAAGCAATAAATCTCACTACATCCCAGACTTCTGTAAATCTGTCAGTGGATAATGTGGGATACCAAAGCAGTGTCTGCAAGTTGTCTTTCAGGTAGCAGCGGTGACTTTTACGGGTGCCCATCAGTACCAGGGTCCAGTGGTCGGGGCTGAGTCTCCCTAGAAATACGCTTTGCAGTGTTCAACGGCTTTCGTGAGAAGCTCTCACATATGGCTAAAAGCTTCGTCCTAAAATTAGTAGCTGATGTACGTGCAAATACTTGAGTGGGAAGGAAATTTTTTAGGGCGTGGGAAGCTATCTTTATCAGTGCTTCCCCTCACCTCAACTCCGTTCCTCGAGTAGGAAGTGGGAGCCGCTCCCCGAGAGGGGTGTGCTGACGTCGAAACAAAAGAAGGGGTAGGAAGGTGACGTATAGCTCGAAAACACGCAGCACCCAGTGTTTTGGGTGCCACGGCAGTGGGTGGCAGTATCGCAGCTGGGCTGATGCTTGACAGCACTGTGAGTGATGCTCTTGTTGGGTTAGGAGGAAGGTCGTGGGCTTCTCCAGGGATGCGCCGAATCAGGATTCTGCTCCAACTTCACTCTCCGTGGGGAGAGCTCTTGGATAAGGGTGGGGGTTTTTTCCCCATTCCCACATGCTTCGTCTTGAACTCCATGGTCTGTCTCACTCTGCAAGTGTACAGTTCAACCTGAAATTGAGTCTTTAACATAGGCGTTAACTTTTATTTCAGTGACTTCATTTGTGAAGTGGTTCCCACGCTTTCTGTACGAGGAGCTCTTTGCCAGGTTGCCGACTCCAGCCCCGCATCTTCCCCTAGGAAGTCATTCGGTTTGGGTAGCCGTGTATTTGTTCCTTAAAAACTGTCAATCAACCCCCAAATTGCTTAAATCGTCCAAACCAGCCTTGGAGCACGTGCGTGGCTGACTTCATCCCTGTGTTTGTTTTCGTTAATATTTTCAAGGTCTTTGTTCTGGCCTGTAAAACTTTATATAACCTTGTTCCTGCCTCTTGGTGCTTAAACCCTGTAACCTTTTACATTGTCCTGCTCTTCCCTTCAGGGTCTATTCCTGTGGCAGATCCAGACCTTCACAGGGGAACGTGTTTGGCCGCTTTGCTGGTCCTGCTGCTGGGTGGGAGGAGAAAGGTTGTGTTTGGCAAACCTGGCCATCCCAGAGCGACAGGGGTGCAGGAATAACCATGCATTCGAGGGCTTCTCACCTCCCAAAGGGCTCTTCTGACCGCTCCTGAGAGTTTGGAAATAGAGAAGCGGGGAGAAAAGCAAAGGCTGGCGGCTGCTCGCTTGCCCTTCCCAGCTGCTTCAAGTGTGATTGAACCTGTTTCGGGGCTTTTAATATAATGAATCTAAACTCAGCTCTGTTGTGGCTCCCTAAACCCTTACAATAAAGTTATATAGGGAAAACTAAACCCACTTTTTAGTCTTAAACTGGAGGGGCATTGTCTCTGACGCTAATGAGATGCTGGTGCTGCATGCTCCAACTGTTCCTCTGAATAAATCCCCTGTTAAGCCAAGCATGTGAAAATCCAGGCATCAAGTCCCCTCAACAATGACTTCATAAAATAGGAGTCATCCCATATTTGCTGAGGGTTTCTTGAGTTTTGGCACCCTACGCCAGCACGGTCCTGGGTTTTCAAGGAAAAAGCTTACGAAGCAGCATCCTTGCCATAGCATCCCGGGAGCCTGGACAGGGGTTCCCCACGGCTCCGGCAGCCGGCACAGCGATGCCTTGTGCAGCATTAGGAGAGGAGCCGGCTGGGCTCCTCGTTGCCAGCAGAGATGATTAGTTTTGCACTGGTTTGATTTCTCAGGCTGGATTTGCAGAATGTGATTTCTCCAGGCTGAAAGTTTGAGGCCAGTGGTTTTTTGCTCTGGAGCAGCAGCTTTGCTCATGGTCATGGGTCCTGTACGAAATGCCATAAAGCACAAAGTGCCTGGCTTGGTTTCTTGGCTGTAATACCCACTCCAGTCTTTCCACCCCAGACCGAAACCCCACGTTTTGCCCTGCGTCTGCAAAGCCAGACCTTGCCTGCAGGCTGGCGGGTGGTTTTGCTGGTACTGGAGGGTGTTATGGGTGTGAAAGCACTTGAAACGAAGCTGTTTCAGGAGCCCAGAGGGTTCATCTCCTGACCCCAGAGCGGGGCTCTGTGCCAAGATGCGAACGGAGGTGGGACTGCTGCATGCCTGCCCTGAGCACCGCTCGCTGCCGGCCGAGGGGAAGGCAGCTCCGGGCAGGTGAAAGGCAGGAAAATAAGCAGTGGAGGAAAGAGTTTAATCTCTGTAGGTGCTGCTGACTTCTAAATTAAATAAATCCTAAATAAACTTGGAAATTACTTGGTCTTTGCTGCTGGCACCTTTGGGATGATCTGTCTTTAATTTGTAAAGATGGATCGAAATAAACTGAAATACCTGGGGGAGAAGGGGGGAGGCTGGGAAATGCCCCTGAAGGCTGATTGCTGTCGGCTGGTGTCCGGGCAGCGCTGCTCGTCCATCTTCCCTGCACGCGTGGTGTGGCCAGGAGGGAAAAGTGAGGGGTGGGAAATGATGGAAAGGGATGAAGGACAGAGGAGGGGAAGGGAAAGCAAGGAAGGGTAAAAAAAGAAAAGGCTTTTGAACTGTGCTCGTCTGAGTGGGACTGGTAAAAACATCAACACAGGTGGAAGAAGAATACGGGTGGGAGCAAAACCGCGGGGATCCTCAGGGTCTGGTTGTGAGGATGCAGAGCAGGTCCAGAAGAAGAAACTGGGGGACGGGGGTCCTGGGGGGCCGAGCGGGAGGGCGGCGGGCGCTGCTGGGGGTGATGTGGTGTTGGCCACGTATGCTGGGGCCGGTCCAGCCTGAACAACGCTCCAGATGAGACGGCAACAAATTTATAACCGTAAAAATCCCAATCCTGGGCGGAAGAGGTGCGTGCCAGAACAATAGCTGGAGCCCGCGGGGGCGGCGGGGGGGACACACACGGGGCCCCGCTCGCACCCCACCCCGCAGCCGCAGGAGGGGCTGTTTACACAACCCTGCCGAAAAAGCCCCCGAACGCTCCTTGTGTTTCCAATGCGGGATCGAGCAGGGCTGCAGGTGATTGGGAGAGACTTGTTTAGCGCAGCTCTTGTGCCAAAAATTAAAAAAAAAAAGAGATTAAAAAAAAAGCATACCCCGAAGCCTCGGCCAGGATAAAGCATGCACAAGCGAACGGGTCCAAAAGCAATCAGCGCTTCTTGCAGCCCAACGTGTTTCTCTGTTCCCGCACCGGTGGGGTGGGCTCGGGCTCCCTCCCGCCGCAGGGGTGCTGCGTGTTGGTGTCGGTGGGTCGTTCCCAGCCACCGGGACCACGCGGAACATCGTCTCTCCCCTCCCTCCCAGCCACACACACCTTCTTGCTCTCTTTTTCCCCCTCTCCTCCTTCTTTCCCCCCGCCTCCCCTGTGCTGTGTATGCTTTAGGTGTAAGCATATATATTTTTTTTTTTCTCCCTTGCTTTGCCCTGCTGCCAGTATTAAGCGGTTTCCCGTATTGCATTTAAAAAAAAAGCCCCTACAACCCAACCCGAAGGAAAGCGAGTGCATCCTGAGCTGACCCCAGTGCTCACCCCCATCCCAGCTGCACTCTCCATGTTCTCCTTTCCCCTTGGGAGACGCATCCTGGTACCCGGGCGTGGGTGCTGGGCACCCCGCTCTGGGGACGGGGGGTCCCATGACACCCCGGCTCGATGCCCTTCTGCAGCTGCCGGAGCAAGAGCGGGAGCCGAGCGTGGGTGCGGCTGAACACCTTGGGAAGGGATCTTTTCCAAATTATTGCTTTAAATAACGACAGCAAAGCAACAGCTCTAGGAAAGATTTGCATTTAGAGGCAGAGATGATTAAAAAAAAAAAAAAAAAAAAAAGCTCCTGCCACTCATCGGTGCATCCTTCAAGTCCTTCAAAGGCACTTGCAGATGGGGTTTTTTTGGGGGGGTTGTGTGTTTTTTTTGTTTTGTTTAAGGATTATAATATTTAAGTCCTGCAAAAAGAAAACAGATGGTGAAGAAGACAATGAAAGAAAACAAGCCCGGCGCGGAGCCCACGGGGAGAGGAGCGGAGGAGCGGCTGGGCACAGCATGCGCCCGCGGCCTCCAAAGGCCCCGTAACCGCTTGCAGGTGGTCAGCCTCACCCAACGGCAGCGTGTACACACTGCGCACATATAGACATGTATGTGTGTATACAGGCATAAATTTGAAAAATACACTAAATGTAACTACAGATCTCATATATGCCATTAGCATATATATAGCTCTAAACCATGTAATTTATAACTATTAAACTAATATAAAACATTGACATGTGGTTCATATTTAATATAGAAAAACATGTAAATTTTGCATTTTGTAAGTACAAATATAAACTATTATATATAATCAGCTTGTTTCAATCCATGATATTTCAATTTTAATATATGAATAAATAAATACTTAACACCTACTGTGTTATAGTAATGAAAACAGGCTTTTCTGTTGTTTGGTCTTTTCTAGTTTGCAGCCTTTCTATGGAAAAACTCAGGGTTTTGCTCTGATCCAAAATACTTTTTCTCCCACTTTTTCAACTTTCCATGTCTTTGGGCCAGATCCGGCAGCCTGGCAGAGCAGGGGGAGGCGGCTGCTGCTCCGTGCCCTGGGCTCAGCCAGCAGCAGGGCTCAGCGGGGATTCCCAGCGGGCACGTGCACAAACACACCTACAGATACATATATATATATATATATATATATATATGTATTTATTTATTTATATGGAGCTTGTGGAGATGTGCTGTGATGAGCTGATGCTCCTGGGGGTGGCCTGGGAGCAGCCGGGCAGGGGCTCTCCCCCACCATTGCCTCTCTGGGTGTCCCCATGGGCATGCAGCCCATTTTTATCAAACACCCCAGTCCCCCCCCAGATTTGCAGCCATCCCAAGAAGAGCATTGCAATTTTAGGCTGGCATTGGGTTTTTTGCTACCTGTAAATGAAGCTCCATGTGTTCACACGGCGCTTTCTGCTCCCAGGAATGGGATGCAGTGTTTCCTCTCCTTGCTCTGTCCCTGCATGCACGACACGAAGTCCTCCAGAAGAGCTCATTGCCGTAGTCTCATTCCCTTTGAAGCTCTATTTACCATCACTTATCTCCTGGTGGTTTGTTTTTTTTTAAATGCTATTTGCAGTAAATATCCCCGACTTGAAAAAGGGTTGAGATGCACATTAAAAAAAAAAAAAAAAAAAAAAGCCTGAGCTATATAAAACTAATGCATATGTCAGCTTTCATCTAATGTCAATTAAAGCACCTAGCATAAACAAGTCGTTAATATAAAGCCCTTGATAAAAGCCTTGCTTTCAGTGTCTCAGCCACTGTAACCTCACTTATGAATAATCATCTTCAGTCTTTCCCACCCTCAACCTTCCCATAATTGCTCTTATTGACAAAAAAGATTAGCTCTCCCATGACCAGCGCTAATATCCGGGAGGCCTCACCGTGCCCCCAAACCACTGCCAAAAGGAAGAAATACTACTACCACTACTAATTTTTTAAAAGCGCTGGTGCTCTCCCTGTGCGAGAACCCGCTGAAGATGCTGGTTGATGAAAGCCAGACCCAAAGCTGTGCCCAGAGGAAACCCATGCAGGTCACTGGGGGCTCACCCTGAGCACTGACACCAGTGTGGGCACCAAGATGCTCTCAGGGATTTCCTTCTTTATTATTTTTAGTTTTCGATGCCTCAGGTGGGACAAGGACCATCCTCCACCCGACACCACCTCCAGCTTCCACCCTCCTGCATCGCATCAGGACCCTCTTCTCCCCCATTAGGTACCAAGACCTCAGCACAGCTTTTCTTCCAGGTATATGAAAGACTTGACAAAAATAATTCCCATGTTAAACTGCCACCTCTCCAGCCCCTTTTCTTTTGATATCCCAGGCAGGTGCCGGGCGGAGAGTCGGCAGCAGCCGGGAAAGCTGCTGGGGGACCAATGCCCGCGACCGGCCAGGGGGAGAGGAAACCTGGCAAGACACAAGCATGGACCCTTTTTTCTTTTTAAACTGGTTTTATTCTACACAATTTTTTTAAACAACATTCATAAAACATTAATTACAAAAATGTGCTAATATGGAGTAGGTTTGGTTTTTTTGGTTTTTTTTTGTAGACCAACAATCAGAAATTCACATTTTGAAAGGATAGTCATACTTTTAAGACACACATTTAAATACTTTACTTCCAGATACAAAATTTTAAGGGATATAAACCGCTTACAAGGAGCAGATGTCAAAAAAAAAAGAATAATTTTAGCCTTCAGGTCGGACTTCGGCATCGAATTGAGCGGCTGCTTTCAGGCCACTGGCGCTGCTGGTGTGCCCAGCAGCCCCGGGCACCTCACAGGACCTGGTTCGGAGCCGTGCACGGCTCCTGCTGAGCCAGAGCTGGGAGCACAGTGGAAAAAAAATGGAATTGCAAAGCTACCGACGGTGCTTGCAGCCTTTTACTGAGTCTTTTAGTGGGTACAGACACCACGAGGGCGAGCGTTACCAGCACACTGCAGAGCAAAGCAATGCATCCCACCCCCAAAAAGCCTGGGCAGGATTTTTTTCAACAGTCATGGAACGCCGACTGCAACGGCTCCAGGCAGCAGGAGGGCTGGAGAAAGGCACGGCGTCGGGATCCACTAACCGGGGGGTGATGGCAGCAGGCTTGGAGGTCCTGCTTTAAAAACAAGCTGTCTCATGAGTTACCCAAAATGGCCCAAATCTTAGCCTCCGCCCCAGTGCTCTTACGTGGAGTCGGCTCCAAAATCCATCCATCTGAAAGCAAATATTTGGCTTCATCCTGCTGGATTTCAGGGCAGGGGAGGGAGAGCAGGGTAATTTCCTAATTGACCTCAGCCTCCCCCAAAAAGTCCTGTCTCCGGCTTTAATGGGTTCACATGGCTGAAACAGGATATGCTGGGAAAGTTCAGGCCTCGAGAAGTCGTGTTCTTTCCCAAAATGTTTTGATTGAATGCACTCGGCAGCCAAAAACCCAACTGCATTCAGGCAATCTGGCCATCACCAACCAGAAGCAGAGCGTCGACACCACGCAAAAACCTGCTCCAGTAAACAACTTGTCTTACATGCCATGATTAAAAATGTACAAAAAAAAAAAAAGCTTCATTCCTTAGTAAAATAGACACTAAATCTTGCCTCTAATGCTACAGTTAAGAGCTACGCTTGCCTTGCCGGTCAGAAGTGGATGTAGGGTGAACGTTGGGAAATATGTTACAAAAAAGAGGAGAAACTTTGGAGGTACAAAACCTCCTTCCAAGCCATGTTTTGCAGAAAACGGGAGGGACTGTGTCTTTCCTCTCCTGCCTCGCCTCTGTCAGGAGTGGGGACCCTCGCCCCACGCCTGCGATCGGCGGTGCCGGCGCTTTGCCGCCACGGTGACACGGTCACGGTGGGAAGACTTGACGTGGGGGCACTCGCAGCCTCCATCCTTGGTGGGAGCACTAAGGGCGTTGCAACATTTGCAAAACTAAAACAGCAAAACAGCACCTGAAAGGGCTTGTTGTGCAGGATGAGCCCACCAAAGCCCCGCGATAACCTCGCTGTCACCAGGACTAAAGTCCGCGGAGCCACCGTGCCAAGCTGATAAAGCTCCCGGAGCGATGCTCACCCCCCGGCCATGGGGAAGGTCACCCCTGCAGCCGTCCCTGGGGCTCAGCCACAAAGCCCACTCGGCAGCTCCATCCATCCCCATGTCTGCTTTCCCTCCAAGGGCTCTCAAAAAGAAGCTAAATAGCTTTTTTTCGGTCCGTTGCTTGCCGGTGGAGCCCCTCTACGGTGGCAGCTCCATCCCCATTGGTGTTACGTAGAGGATGTTGGAGTATTTAAGGAGTGCTTGTCAATCATGTCATTCTCCCAAAAGGTTATGAGGGCGGCTGAGACTTAAACAAGCCTGCAAAAGCTGCCCGAGTGCAGGTTTTTGCGGCAGAAAGGCAGCGGCTCCAGCGGCAGGACAGGGCTGCTTGGCTTGCCGTGGCAAAGGAGCCAGGGCTTTCAAAGTAGTTCTAGTTTTCTGCTTCCAGCTGGATAAGGAGAAGCAAACTCCGCCAGCATGAAAATTATTGAAGCTAAAATAACCAAGGTAACCCCCAAACAAAACTGTTGGGTACAGAGGCACATGAAAGCCGGGTAACAGTTTGCAGTGAAGGATGGAGGGACGGCAAGGCTCTCAGCTGGATCTGTCCTCCTCTGCGTCCAGAGGATTTGGTCCAAGTTCACCTTTATGCAGGTTGTTACTCTGAGGACTGTGCGGCCACATATAGACGCAGATGTCAGCCAGGGTTAAAATTCACCCTAAGCCTCCCGAGATGCTAAACCGGAGTGATCTGAGCAAGCATAGACGAGATCCTCAGCACCGAATCAGACTGCTCAGAGCAAATCGCTCTTAGCACCAACGTACCGACGCCAAAAGAGACCCGCTATTGCCGTGCAAAATGCTCCTGCGGCACAGTCCTGCACAGAAGGGCAGGAATGTCCTTGCCCAGCTGCAGGCTACCTCCCTCTCCCGAATTCTCCAGACCAGGCAGTGCAGCCCGGAGGGTTACGAAGCTCCTCAACTGCTGGCGGAGCCAAACTGGAAGCCCCAAAGCACCACGATGGTGGGAGGCAGAGCCAAAACGCCTTGAAACTGGGGGTCTCCCAACCCCACGGTACCGCAGCAGACCTGCAAAAGCCCTCAAGCTTTGATGGCAATTAGGATGTGGCCTTCCCACAGCTCCCACAGCAGGGAAATGTTAGGAAACCTCAACCCCAGCCAGCAAGTGGCCAGAATTTGTTAAATTTAAGCTGTGCGACTTAGAAACGTGTATTTCCCTGGCCACAGGACCTCAGGGCAGGGCACACTGTAATGCAGCAACTCCCGCAGATGGTTCCAGCTTTGTTTCAAACTCGAAAAAGCTCTAAGCCATGAATCATGGCACTTCCCGGGTAGCTCCCGCAGCCGCTGCCCTGCCAGCCTTCCCATCAATGGGGCAGCCCCAAAAGGCTGAAAACACAATCTCCCCTCCGAGCCCTTCCAGCTCGGCTGTCCCGCTCCATCCCTCAGCCAGAGCAAGAGGAGTTAAACCCAGCGCCTCACTCCTCTGCAGCAGCAAAAAAAAAAAAAAAAAAAAAAAAAAAAAAGAAAAGACAACAACTCCTTTTTGAACACCCTCAAGCTAAAGATTTAGAAAAGCAGCCCCAGCCAAGCCCCGAGCAGGGCGCTGCTGGGACACGTCCCGCGCTTGCTGTACACTTACATAAGGCTACGCGCACGCCTGCAGCTCTCCAAACACCCCGGGCACGGAGCAAAGCTGCTCCCTTCCCGCTCCCTTCCACCCTTTTCCCACCCGAGGGACTCGACCCACTCCTGTGCCTTCACTGGTTCCCAGAAACGCCTGAGCCTGGAGTGTCGGGCTCCACCTTCCCCTCCCGGAGCAAGAGAGCAGGGCAGGAATCACAGCCTGGCACTCGCAGGGTTTTTTTTTAATTAGAAAACTGAGTAAAAGGTAGTTTTTGCTGTGAACGCTGCCTCCCATTAAGCCCTCGCCCACCCAGAGGAGGACATGAAGTGCTGGGGTAGGATGCGCGGATCCTCAGGGGAAGAAACAGGAGGGGTTTTAGGATGAAGCTTTTTGCAACAGGTAGGACCTATCTGGCGTCACAGCACCAGACTACAACAGGTTAAAAGGATGTTTTGGAGACCAGTGCAATTTCTCCCTGTTTATAGATGCTCAGGTTGCCACAATCCCACCTCTCACATGCCGCAAAGCTGCAAAAATTCTTGCAAGCTGCCCGATACTCAAGGGACAGACTAGACGCACAGCAGCAGCATTTAGCTGACAAACAAACCCCAAATACTCCCCTTTATGTTGACAGACTGCTCCAACCTTTGCCCTTCCTGTTCCCATCTGTGTTTGCAGACGAGGCAAACCTCTCATTGCTGTTGCTCAAACATGCCTTCCCCGCTGCAGAATTTGCCCTCTTCTTGACCAAGGGCAGGATCTCGACTAGACAAAGATGCCGAGAGTGGTTTTGGGAGCCTGGTACCAGACATTGCTCCGGGATAGGATGAGGGGCAGATTCCTTCGACCAAACTTGGATGGTCCATGAATGCACCTCGTCACTCGAAATCTCCTAGAGGGTCGATAATAAAAGCTGTGGGCAAAGACCAAACTTTAGCAGGGATGAGCGTGGGTACCAGCATCCCTCCTGGGAAGAGCGCTGGCTCCCGGCTGACACAGAGCTGGTCTGATGCCGCTGCAGCGTTAAGCACCCATTGCGCCGAATGCAGGCTCCTCCCGGGGCAAAGACCTTTGCAGGCAGGTGGAGCATTTAAGGCAAGTGGAAATCTGTAGAAATTTGGGATTTGAAGCATAAATCGCTTTATAAGCCAGAGAGGTTTTACTGCAACAGTCTCACGCAAAGCTGGGTGGTCCTCGGTGGGCTCTGCCGTGCAGCCGCTCGCTCAGGCCAGACGTGGGTTTGAGGCAGCTCTGCTTATCTTCTTGTTGCTCTGAAGAAGCTACTTCTTGAATTTAAATCCCTTGTAAGCTCTCCTTCGGTCACATTAAGGTCAAAAATGAGATTTAAAGAACTTCATCAAACTCCGATGTGACTAAAAGCCCCAAAACTCACCAAAGGAGTTACAGAGTTACGAGGCAATGTATTTCGTTCCTTCAGCTGTCAGATGGCTTTGGAGATGCCCCACTGCCGACGCTCCCACCTGGAAAGCATCACTTTAATGCCCTGCCCTAGGCTAAGCCTGGCAGATCCCACCGCAGCCGGAGCAAGGTGGTTCGGCTCCCACCACGCACGGGTGTACGCATGCCCTGCCTGCCGATGCGGCTCCTGCTGCCTCCCGTGGCTTCCTAAACCAAGCTTTGGGTCAGCAGAGCCGTAGCAGACGATGCAATACGGGCAATGAAGGGTAATAACAGTCACAGGAAAGCGTATCGAAGAAAGAGACAAACGGACATCTCGTTTTATAGTCATAAACAGACATGTCACAACACACCAGTTAATTTTTCAGCTTGTACGGGGACAGAAGGGCTACAAGACCACAAGACCTTATAATGCATTAGCCAACGTGGAATAAAAACAGGGCCAGAGGGGCATGCAGGATCCTGAGCCTATATACAAAGGTCCCGCCGCTGCCCGCGGGAGGGGTCCTCCACTGAAACCAAGTTTCCACAGCAAAAATTTGTCTTGGTGTTACAAACCCCCACACTCACCCAGGGACCGAGGGATGATTCCCATGGCACACGTCCCTCTTTAGGCTTCTCTTTTTTTTTTTAATGGCAAGTGAATAAAATGAAAATCCAACGCAGGATGGTTTTGCAGCCAGGATAAATGTGAGCTTTGTTTCTTGCTCTCTCCTGGGACTATTATTCCCAGGAAAAGGTACCCTGGTCCCAGCTGGTACCTCATTCATATGGGGACCCACCGGGACAGGAGGACGTCCCTTGCTCTGTACCACGCTCATTAGCGATGCCTGGAGATGACAAATTTCTACGCAAGGCCGAGCTCTGCCTTTGCTCTGTGTGGTGGGTACCCATGGGCTGTACTATTTTCTTGAGTTCTGTCCCTCTCCCCCCGGGGACGGCACTGACCCCGCACCGGCTCTGCACAGCAACGCACGGGCTATGAGTTAAACGCTGCCAGGGCTTTTAAACCCTTTGGAAACACCGGGCTTCCCCTGCCAATACTGACTTATGGTTATTGCTGCATAATACACAACCGGCCCCCAAAAAAGAGCGGTGGCACCTTGTGCCCCGAGCCGGCTGCATCCCTGCATCCGCGGGTGCCCCGAGCCGGCCGCATCCCCGCATCCCTGGGCACAGGGAAGCGACCTCCCTGCACGGAGCGAACCCGTGACACGTGGGGCTCTGTCCTGACCCTGCGTGCCTCAGCACCTCCGAAGTCCCCGTCTCGGCGGCTTGCCCACGGTTTTTCGCCTTGCAGAGCCAGCCGCCGTGGGCTGCGCTGGGAGCTGCCCCTCTCTTTTGCACCTTAAAAGCCCGATCAGTCGCTGGGTGAGAAAACAGAGGTGGAAAGCGGCTGAGGGACCTGCTGGTCTTGTCCATGCGTTTTTAAGGCATCTTTTGCAGGAAGGGGGTGCTCCCACGCGGCTCTGTTCCACGAGGGCGGCAGGACCGGAGCTGGCCGAGCTCCCCGTCGTCCCAGCTGCAGCTCCCTGGGTGTGTGGGAGAGCAGCGAAAAAGGAGGAGAGAAGAAGATTAAAGTGGGACTCGCCGACCATTTATTTGGTTTGTGCATTGGACTGAAGCAGCGTTTCCTCCTTCAGATCTGCTGGCTCCAAATCAGCCTCTGGTGCTGGACGGGAAGGGGGCTGTCTCGCTTGGACGTGACACCAGAGGAGAAGGATGGACACCTGCAAGGTTCAACAAGCTCCATCTGTGGCCTGCTTTAAAAAGGCATTTATTAGCTGTAAACCTCTGCCGTGACGTATAGAAAACTGGGGTGAGGAGCGGGAGATCGATCAAGTTTGAATCCTGGTGAGAGTTCTCCTTAGAAAAATGGTTAGGGGGGGGAAAAAAACAAAGGTGGCTTTGAAATCAAAAAATCAAAACCGTCCTGAAAAGGAGCATTTCTGCTAGTTAAAAGCCTTTAACTAGAAGAACTTTTTGTGGGGTTTTTTTTTTTTCCTTTACAAACATAGTGCATCTGCGATCATGGAGAATTAACGGTCCGTCTAGAAAAGGGCCTGTGCTTGGGCTATGGAGAGGCTGCTGGTGGCGACAGCGAGTGTCGGCGAGCGGAGGCGTTACATGTGTGCTTCGGAGGCAGGACAGCCCGGCAGCAGCTCCCCGTTCACCACCGCCTCCGAGACCAGCATCTTGTCTTTGCCAGAATCCAGCCGCTGCTTCTTCAGCATCCTCTGATGGACCAGAGGGACGACGGCGAGCACCAAGCCGCCGATGATGGGGGGGACTCCGGCAAAATAAAAGGCTGCATCGTAATTCTCAAAATAGTCATTGAGGTATCCTGAAAGAGAAAAAAGAACAGTGGTTATAGCCACGTCAGTCTAATGACTGACTTCTCTCCTCCCTCGAGTGAGAGCTGCAGCTCACTTCAACCACCAGATTTGGGGAGATTTGGGTTTATAAAATGATCTTTTTTTCCATTGCATTCCTAGGAGTTATTATGCCCAGGATTAAAGGATGTGCACAGCCAACATTGGGTAGCAAGGAAGCCAAGAAGGAAAGCCTCAGCCATCTCACCAGAACAGGACACATCCCAAACGCAAGCTGAGACAGCGTTAAACAACCAAACTTTTCAGGTGGCTCTTCCTAGCACCTTGCCAGCCAGGAGGTAATAGGAAAAGCAGACAGGAGCTGTTCCTCTGCAGGTTGCCTCCACCTGGAAGCCCTGCTTTGCTTATGGATATTTTATCTACATGGGGATGTCAGCTGAAAAATACATGCTGCCAGTTACAAACAATAACCAATCACTTAAAAACCAATGAGGTTCAGCAAGCTCTGACACAGCCAGGCAGCCTCGGAGGATAACCCATTGCCATTTATTGGCACTGGAAAATCCCTCTGAGTTTTCTTCTACGTAGACACTTGCCTGGGGATCATGTCCATTAAATGAGCCCCTTCACCCAGCCCTGTGCCTAGCCAGCCCGATGCAGGGGTCCTGCAGCAGCACCCTAACAGTGAGACATCTGCAAGCCCCACGTTCCTTCACGAGGGCGTTAAACTGAATTTTGCCACCAGAAGCAGAAAGATCAGAGGCGTTTCTACAGCTTTAGCTTAGCGATTGCTGATGCAGATGTTCTGCTGTTCAAGGGCCAGCTTCGATAAAGTGCTCGCTGTTAAGGATGTTGTGGTTATTATTACGCTTAAACACATACCCAAGTCTTGGGAGGACAGAGCTGCGGCTGTCTCCATCTCTGACTTTGATTCAACAGTCCAGGGGCTGTACTTAGCAATTAGCAATCAGTCCCCAGATATCTAAAAGGACTTCTAGAAAACTGACATTTGCCAATTTTTAGCTTCAAACAGAAAGCAGTTAATGTGATCTTGGGTCACTCTCACTGTTCCTCCGCTGGACACCTTTCATCAGCCCAGAGAAAGGCCCTGAGATGCTACGGGACGTAGCATGGAGTGATGCTACAGCCGTACTTCAACCCCCATGCGACACGCTAAGCCAGAAAATTCAAAACCGTATGTCTGGTCTCACGCCAAAATATCACCACGGGTGAAAGCCGCTACAAGCATCTGCTCCCTCTCGGCAGCTGGGTCCAGGTCCGGCACCGCGGTGCTACCAACCTGCTATCGGCGTACCCGCCGTCATGGGCACAGCCATCAGCCCCATGAGGTACCCTATGGCCTGGGACGCCTGCATGGGCCCCACCAGCTCGAAGGCGATGGGGGCCATGATGGTGGTGAAGAAGCCATCGCAAAGGCCGAGGAAGAGGCAGATGACGATGACGCCCTCGAACCCTCGGCACTGCGGGATCATCATGCACAGGATGCCCAACAGCACAAAGGACACAACCTGGGGAGACAAAAGCGGGCATGGACGCGATGATCTCGAAGGTCTTTTCCAACCTAAATGATTCTATGATTCTACGTCACTGGGGTGCAGCATGAGTGGGGATGGGCAGCAGGAAGTGTCACGAAGGTGACGCTGAACAGGTCAACGACATCGCCTCCTCTGGACCCAGCAGTGCCATCCATCCTCTGCTCTCCTCTCAGAGAGGCCCTTAAGAATAACCTTTTAAGAAGCTTTAGGTAGGATTATCTGCTGGATTAGCTGCTAGATTTCAGCGGTTCGTTTTTCAAAAACTACAAGAAGGGGAGAGGGTGTCCAGCAGTTTGGGAAGAGTTGGGACCACAGAGTTTGATTGCTGAACAGACACCAAGACCTCAGGTCAAGTGTGTAACTTCTCTGTACACCTTTCTCTCATAAATTTTCTCCCCTAACAGCAGACAGGGGTGTTAGGTAATGGTCAGTAAAGGATTTGCAATCTGTGGTTGACAGTTACTAAGCAGAGTGTCAATACGGATGTGGAGATGCTATCCCCTGACCCGCAGTGGTTAGCCAGCAGCTATGCGGAGGGTCAGACACAACGTACCTGCAGATAAATCTTCTTCAGCCCGGGAATGCAATCACCAATGCGGCCTGAAACCAAGCGCCCCAGCCCTGACATGGCTCCGAGGCAAACCAGGAGGATCCAGTCCTTTTTGGTTTCTTGAAATCGCTTCTCCACGTATTTTACCTAGGATGGAGGGAAGGATACAAAGACGTGAATCCTCAGTAAGTTAATCCTTCTCATATCCCAGAAACGGATGAGACTTCCTGCAGAGGGCTCGTGGCTTTGGGGGTGGTTGTGTGAACCTCGTGTCTGCACCACGCTGACCTGCCCACCCCATCTCTGCCCACCCCAAACCCAACAGCCCCCTCCTCTCTCCTGCTACTGATGCTTGTCCTTGGGAGCTGCGGGAAGCGACAGCTCTGCCCACCCTGGCACAGAGGACACACAGGAGCATTAAAAAGCTGTCTCCTCCCATCACTATTCCTATTTACAGGACGTGCCTGCAGCAGTTTCTTAGCTTTGAGGCTTTTGATGGCTCTGTCCTTACTGCCCATCTCCACCTTCCCACCTCCTCCTCACTTGCACGGAGGAGCCCTTTCACTCCGGGCAATGCGACCGCCCTCCCCTTCCAGTCCCAGCCTAGGCTCTTACCAGGTTCATGTAAGGTACGAGGTATCCCAGGACAGCAGTAGCGATCCCAAAAGCCCAAATCCGATAGGTCTTTCTCCGGAAAACCCTCAAGTTGAAATACTTGCGCGTCTGGGACCAGCACTGCTGCCGCACGCTCCGGCTGCCCAACTTGTCCTGCCCATCTTGCTGAGAGTCACAAGAAGGTGGCAAGATGGGCCGATAGGTCAGGGACAAGAATATCTGGATGAGCATTAAGGCACTGAGTACTTGGAAAGTATGCGCCAGCCCAATAGCCTTCCCAACCATCTTCAGGAAGAAGGGGAGTGGCACGGAGATGAGGCAGCTGCCGCCGGCCACGATGCCGTTGGCCAAGCCAAGGCGGCGCTTGAAGTAGTGACCAAGGATGACCAGCGAGGGCTGGAAGGCAAAGGAGCTGCCGCAGCCGAAGAGGATCCCGTACGTGAAATAACGAACTTCCAGAGACCTAGTGAGAAAAAAAATACACATCGAGGTGGTTATGTTACGCAGAGGTAAGGAAGCCTTCTCCCCCACGGTCCTGCAAAACCTGGAGTCAAAACCCAGGTCTCACAAACCACAGGTGCTACACAGACAGTCTGACCTCGAGGAGCTTATTGCTTAGCCAAAGCAAGGATTATCCTCATTTCACAGCTGGCATGTTAAATCTTCGGGAAAATGAAGTCTAGCTGGGGAGTGCCTTCTGCAAAGAGGAGAAAGCAGCAGCCAACCTCCCCTCCTTGGGAAGTTGACCTAACTTGAATGGTTTTTAAATTACAGCAAGCAAGATTTTCTAAGGTAGGCAAGGTGGATTATTTTTAGCTAGAAATCCATTTTTTTTCCACTGAAAGGACTAATTGAAAACATTCTGCACCCAGTGTTTGAAAGCAGAAGGCACCAACCCTGCTGGTTATTAGGCACTTAGGAAGGAAACATTGCGTTTCTGCCAGGCTCCAGGCTGGTTAATTAAGTTCTTCTTCTTTAAGCTCCTCTGGGAGTTTCAATTAGACAATTAATAGGTCTTGTTTGTACCTTACATTGGTGGCTGCACTTGAGGAGGAAGCGAAGTGGCTGCTCTACAGAACAGGTGGAAAGTCCTGAGAGCCCTTGGAAGGAGCCGTTCCCCAATTGCCAGCCCAGTTTTCCCAAAAGAAGCAGCTGAGAAAGGAGCCTAAAGTTAGGCGGTGCAAATAACCCATTGTGTTTCTCTCCAGATGAAGGATTTTCTACTTCATCCCCGTGCAATATATTCAGCTGCAAAAGTCTGCCACGAAATACTGCATGGGAGGAGAATGCAATGGAAACATTTGGGCAGCTCACCGGGCAAGCGATGCTGCAAAAACGGGGTCTTTACTCCAACACTCAGAACGACTCATGTGAAATACTGAGTGCTGCTCATGAAGCAAGTGAGAAGACAGCAGCCCAGATCTAATGGAGCAGTTTGAACTTGAGAAAACGTTTACAAGCACATCATTTCTTCCATTACACGCTCCTCTCTTTAGCTAGCCAAGCAGAAAGCAGAACATGTTTGCTGTACCCAATGGCTCAAAGACAAATGACTGTCATGAAAGGCAATTTCCAGCTACTCCAGAACGAAGCCACATCAGAAATCCCCTCCGTAGGAGCCAGGCAAGCAGCTGGGCTATGCAGGCTGTCTCCGACCTCCCACGCACCAGCCGCGGCCATCTCAGCTGGGTCACACCAGCTTTGGTACTGCAGCTAAGCTGACGTGTTGGATAAGTGGAGACAAATGCCACGGCTCCCATCTGCTCCCTGTTGACGCTAAGACACCCCCACAAGAGCAGGGGCTCCTTTCAGCCGTGCTTCTTAGCCAGGATTTCCCACCCTGCTCCCTGGGAATCAGTCAGCTGCTCTCTGGTGGGAAAGGTGGCATCGTCTCCCTTGGATAACGAGGTCTCCCGTGGATAATGACATCTCCTGGGCCAAGGAGGTCTCCCTCCAACGGCCGCCTCTCACTTACAGCTCACGATGGGAACGGCCCTCGTTCAGCCCTGCTGGCAGAGGTTGGGGGATTTCTCGCTGCAGGAGAAACCGGGCAGAAATTGTGGAGGGGAAGGAGAGGCAGATGAAAAGGGATTCAAACCCCACCACAAAATGCTTAATGGTGCAGAAGGGGAGGGCATTGGGGGGCATATGAAGACAGCCCTGCTGAACTGGCCATCATTTCCCATTCCTCACAATAAAACATCCTCCTTAAAACCGGAGGGAAGGTGAAGTCTTAACAGAACTGGGATTTCTCTCTTCTTGAGGGCGCCTAAGATCTGTGGTGGCTCGAGGTGATTACGAGTGCAGGAGACACTCCGGTGCAAGGTGGCAAAGCGAGGAAAACCCTCACCTTGGCCCCATCCAAAAATCTTCAGCCTTCCCCAGAGCTCTGCTTTTCAACATATTTTGTTTATTTACTGGTTTTTGTACAAAGTTCCCAATATTTTGAGAGTAGGAGGCACTGAGCGTGAGCTGGGCGCTGAGGTCCTGCCGTGCAGGCTCGGTGGCTGAGTGGGTTTTTGGATCGGCTCGGTGCAGTGCTGGGAACCGCTGCTCCTCTGTTTGGACAAAGCAAACGCATTTTAGAGAAACCAGGAGATAAAGGGTGGATTAGCCTTGATCCAGCCCTGCTGAGCCCACCAAACCCAGGCTGCGTCTCCCTTTACGGCAGCAGCTCCCTTTGCACCGGTGCATGTAGCCCAGCCGGCGCTGGGTGGGTCATCTCCAGCTGCGGCTGCAAGGAGCTGGCAAGGGGGACCAAATAAAAAAAACAACCAAAAAAAAAAAAACCCAACCCCCTTCTCCATTGTTCTGGGTGAGCAGGAGCCACTAGCTCCGAATTTCGGGACCAGCTTTCACCATCCAGATGGAGCACTGCCAAATCCCGCAGCCCCGCTGCTCTTCCTCTGGCTCCGGCTCGGCTGTGCCGAAGGCAGATTCCCTCACTGCGGTCCAGCTGCAAAGGGGCTTCTTTCTCCCTTAAAAGGCAGCCAAAGGAATGTGAACCGAGAGTGAGAAGGCAGGAAATGGGGATTTCAGCTCTGGAGCTCTCCTGGAAATAATATTCTTCTCTGCCTGTACTGTTTGATTTTTTTTTTTTAAGCCCAACACAACAAGCCACTGGCAGAGATGTGGTCCCAAGAGCTCTTTTCTTTGCACGAACATTTTACAATAGGGGGGAGAAAAAAAAAAGTCCAAGCTTCGTTGATTAGCAGGAAAGCAAGATTACATGGGAAGCGCCTGCGATCTGCGCTGCCAGGAGCCTGGGCACACCTTCCCTCAGGACCGACCGCACTTTCTCCGATTACTACTATCTTTTGAAATACAAACGGGTGGCATCTGCGGAGGAAGTTGCAGAGGGTGGTTCCTTCCATGCCACTGCCTGTGCTGCTGCCCGAGATGGTTTCAGCATCCCAAGTCCCCCAGCTGCAACTGGCCCCATTCCCTAGGGCTTTGCTGGGAGGCTCAGAAGCTGCTTCCCCTCTCCCAGCGTGATGGGGGGGGCTCCTGCAGCTAGGGACCCATCACGCGGCACGTATCCACATGGAACCAGGGTTGGGATGAGCACAAGGGTCTCGTTGCCCTCGGTAAAAAGGAGCTGGCACCCAGCTGCCCCGCACGGGCAGGGTGGGCAGGGACAAGCACAGCGCAGGCAAGTCGCCCTCTGGGAAACTAGCGTGTGTTTGCTTTAAAACAAACCCACTTCTTGAAGCATTTTAATTAAAACAATACTGATTTTAACTGAAATCCAACCCCAAGTGATGTTTTTATTCAGAAAAACTGGGGCAAATGATGTTTTGGAGGGTGTTTCCATGGTGCCTTTGAGACTCCATTTAACAAGTGCCGCATAAAGGACCCCAGAGGTGACCTCTTTTTGCTCCCATAAAGATGCAAATGTCTTGGGTTGGAAAGACTCTCACATCGACTCAGGTTTACCTGCCATCCTAACGCCCATGGGCAAGCCCCTGCCAGCAGAAATTCGTGGCATGGGATCAGCCGTGGAAAACGAGGAGCAGCCATCGCCCCGTGCTGCCGCAAATGCCCGAGCTGGTGCGGGAACAGCACAAACTGGTCCAAACCCCGTCTGCGTCCTCATCCCCGTCTGCCCGGCATGGAAACTCCCTCTTGCCCGGTGTAACCCATCAAATATTATTTTAAGCATTAATTTACTTTCAGTACCAAATGTGAAATTGGTTGCAAAGGAGACGGGTTTTGTCCACGAGCATCTCTTTGGAGCTGCCCGCAAGAGGCAGGCCAACTTCTGCCTGCCTGTTTTAAAGATCAAATGAAGGACCTGAGGGCTGAAATCCCATAAAACAAAGTCCCTCACTCAGGTAAAATTCACTCTCTTGTTATATAAGGACAAAAAAGCAACTCGGTTCAATTTGGAGAGAAACAGGCTGTGCACACTTAGGCTGCATATGGGCTGTAGGGGTGCCAGGAGACCTCTCATCTGGATGGAAGCCACCTGCTTTGCCCCAAAAGGCAGCAGCAGTGTGTAGGTGGGGGGGGGTTGAAGGGAACAGGGAGGAAGAGGAGCTCGCCGAGGAGCTGGATGGCCCCTCCGCAGCCTTACTTGGTGAAGGAGCTGGAGAGGAGTCCGATGAAGGCGATGGCAGCTCCCGAGGCTGCTGTGGTCCTGCAGCCGATCCGGTCGGTGAAGATGCTGACGATGGGAGAGCAGAAAAAAATCATGCCCATGGCCAAGGAGCCGACCCATGCTAGGGAAAGAGAGAAGAAAGGAGATGGTCAGGGCAGGACATCAAACAGGGGCCAGGAGGGGAACAACCAGGGACCGACTCCAGCTTTGAAGGTGGTCTCGGCAGAGACCCATCACACCGTTAATTAACAGTGCGGGTCATAAATAACATGGTTACCACCCGTGCTGCCCGCCGGTGTCACGGCCGGGACTCAACCTGCAGCGTCTCACTGTTTGCCCGTGCAATGGAGGCATGGCCAGGTTTTATGCCCCTCCTGGGGAAGGCACCGAGCTTTTAACGCTTTTTTCTAATGGCCCTTGCTGGGCAGGTAATGACGTCTCCCCTGATGGCACTTCCATAGGGGACATCTCCACGGCCAAAAGGCCCCCGAGCTCCTCAGAGCCCTCTGCTCCCTGGCTTTGGCTAGGAAGAGTTTCATACCCTGAGTTACAGCTCTGTGTTCCCAGGTACCACGCTCATCCCCCACTGCTCCCCACTCCCCAGAGCCAGGACTGCCTCACCTCTCCCTCGCCCCACGTCAGTGGGGATTTCTTGTTGCAGCTGAGCTGATGGGAGACTCGCGGTTTGTGCCAGGTTAGGTTACATCCCAGGCCCTGCCAGGCGATGCCCAAGCGGGACCGTGATCTCACGGCTCCTTCTGACCCACCTCTGGAGAAAACCACTGTCTGGCTGTCTTTTTTCAGAAACTTTTATTATTCGCAGATTATTTCAGCCCATCATCTTCTCCTTGCCCTCTACCTTCTCTCTTTAATGGTTTCTGTGATTATTTTGGGGAGGAAAGGCAGGCTTTCAAGAAAAGCCATGTGGTAAGGAAAGAAATTCTCAGTCTACTAGCTCTGAGGAGAAGCAAGAAATCCCGTTGGCGGGGCGCAGGGCAGGGCAGGATGGACGGATGGACAAGGAGCCCCCAGCCCTACCCAGCACCCAAGCAGAGGGACCTCCTGGAGCATCTCCCAGCTTCAGGCACTGGCTCTGGACTGCCGAGCATGATCTGCCCCGCACAGACCCCAGGACATGTGCTCCTTGCTTTTTTTATTCCTTTTTTTTGTGTTGGTTTTTTTTTGTATCCAAACCAAGTGCTCTGCAAACCCTTTTAGCACAGCCTCGCACAATAACAACCCGTCTTTCAAGAGCTGTGAGATTTTCAGAAAATAGCCAGGTTCCTATTAAAAGCAAATCCCAGCCACATAACAGCCTCTCCAACCTCTGCCTTTCAAAAAGGACCACACAAAGAAGCCCTCGCTAGCCTGGGAAGAACTGACCCTTCCAAATTAATTATAAGTTTGCAAGGACCCAATTTACTCCGAAGTCTTCCTTAATAAATGCAGAGCGGAGCAGTAAAAAGAAAAGCAAGGGCTGTGCGGGAACCTCATGGGACTTGCCAGGCTCTCGTCTCGACACCAGGCGAAATGCAAAAGGGTGAGGGAGAGGACCCCCCTCTCCGGCTCATTTTCTTGGTTATAAACACAAGGCACAGTGTAATGAAAGTCCTTCTAATAGGATTAGGTGGCACGGCTCCAAAGAGCCGTCCAAAACAACTCCAAGAGGGGGTGAGGGGTGGGAGCAAAGCCAAGATGGGAAAGGCTCGTTAAATTGGATAATATACTTCCAGAAATGTTCCTTCTACTCCAGCCAAGGCAGTAAAACGTTAGATGGCCCCGTCATGTTTGAAGTTTGTTATTTTTGGAAATTACTTTAAGAAACGCGGAAATAAAAGCATAAAGCAAAGTATTAAATTTAAAGGGCCAGATTCTGATCTTAATAACCCGGAGATTTACATGCAAATAAGCAGTATCAATCTCTGGCCCCAAAAATGCACACTCACCTGCAGAGATCAAAGCAAACCCTGGGCAAGAGGCTCAGCAATGGGCGCTTAAAAGCTCCTCCAGCTTTGGGTTTGTAAAAAGGAGATATCGCTCAATTAAAATCGGTAAACACAAAAAAAGAGTCCCGTGGCAAATTGCTCTACCTTAGAGAAAGGGCTTACCACAAGCAATGAATAAAAATAGGCTTGGGGAAGAACATCAAGTTAAAATTAGTAAGAACAATAGCCTCACTTCCAGAGCGGGGTTTTGTCTTCCCAGCGCTTCCCAGCGAAGCCCCGGGAAGCCGGGAGGGCTGGGCGAGCTCCAGTGCTGGAAAGAAACTTCGGCAAAATCTGGGGGCAGGAGAAAGCTGCCTCGGTCCCGGCTCCGGTCCTGGCGTGATTCACACCAAAATAGCCCCCGGAGAGCAGGTTGCACAATTTACCCCCCTGTTTTATCCCCAGTGCGACGGTGGTAATCTCCTTTCACCTGGGTCAGGGCAAGGCTAGAGGAAAGCCACGGCAGAAAACCACGGGTTGGGACAAAAAACCAGGGTTCAGGTGAAGCGTAGCCCCAAACTTGTCCCTCCGGACACGGAACCAGACTCCCTGGATCCGGTCCAGGGGATGGAGGGTTTATTTTTGGCAATCTGTGTAACGCGGTATTGAAGGTTCTCCTAGCCTTTCCTGGACATGAAGGGCAGAGGCAGCCATTCCTCCGGTGGAAACCAGACAGGGCTTAACCAGCCTGAGTCAGGGCTTCCCTTCGGCAGCTCCTCCGATGCTGGAGAAGTTACGACTTGATTTAAAGCCCACAGGAAAAAAAAAAAAAAGAGGCGGGGGGGAATCTTTGCTTCTGATTTCCACGGGGTTTGGATGAGATCGTTAATTCCTGGCCCAGCCACACCTCACAACCCTCTGTGGCTGATAACCTGGGCGAGATATTGAAACACACAAAGACAAGCCCCCACAAGAGGCACGAAGCCTTATCAGCGGCGCAGTGCGATCAAGCAGATCCTAAAAGAAACGATGGACCGAATCCAGCTGAGGACAGGGCTGGAAGGAGCTCAAGAGCTGCACAGAACTTGGACAGGAGTCGGGTTAAGACTTGATTGAGCTTCAAGGTGCCGTGAGTCCAACCACCTCCCGGGAGCACCAGCTGAAGGAGCTGGTTTTGGAGCTGCCCAGCTGGGTGCTGCGAGGGGACCTGGCTGGCGATGGCCAAGAAAGCCCCTCTCCGAGGGATGCCTTTACAGAAACACCAAATGCTTCAGAAACCGCTTATTTAGTTAAAAAAGAAAGCGGGGGGGGGACATTTAAAGCACTCTCCTTTTGCAAGGGGGAGCGGAGATGACTTCTGATTTGGGGGCTGGCAACATTAGGAGGTGGCTCAATGCATGCTGTCCCTCCCCGATAGCCACCTCTCCGCTGACCCTGCTTGGCACTGTGAGTTACGCCAACACCAACCACATCCGTGCCACCCTGCTCCCACCCGCAGCCGCTCCTGAAGGCAATAAAACAGCAGCCGGGGAGCCATGACCCCCCCGGGTACACGTACCCCACTCCTCACCGCTTGCTCCGGCAGGGATGGCAGCGGAGTGGGGGACAGCAGCAGCCCGAGCTGCCACCGAGCCCAGGCCACCCGCAGCCCCGGCTCCCTCCAAAGCTGATGGGATCTTGCTGGTGGTCCTGGGGATGCTCTGGGGTATGGGAAGAGCCCAGCATGGGGCTGGAGCCCCTTTGCTGGAGCAGAGAGGTTGACCAAGGAGAGCATCCCACCAGCAGCCCACCCGCAACGTGATCACACAGGGTAAAGCTCCAGCTAAAGCTCCACAAATTGCTCCTCCCCACCTCGATTTAACAAAGACAGCCAAACTGCCGGCCCATGGTAAGTGCAAAGCAATGTGGCCTTCAACATGACAGGAGAACACAGTGGCTGAAGATCTCCAGGGAGCATAGATGTGGGTAACACGGCCAAGCCGAGCTGTCCTCCCCAGCGCCGCTTGCTCTGGGCTCAAGACGGAGTAAAAACCGGGGAGGTGACCCATTCGCCCACCAGCCCAACGTCATCAAGCTGTGCCCATGATGGAGGAGCTCCGGGACCACGTATGCCTCGGCCACCAGCTCCTCCTCCTGCCAGCGGGTGACAACACCAGTGGGGACCCTGCGGCAGCGGAGGACTGGCACGTGGGGGTCAGGACCTGCGATGGGGCTGGCGATGCCGAGGGGCCAGGGAGGGCTGTGAGCACCATGTCCGCACGTTCACGGCAGCAAGAGGTGGGCAGGGCCCCCAGGGTCGGTCCGGGTGGGTGCCACATGCCAGACACCAGAGCAGCTTTCTTTCCAGCAAAGCCATCCCAAAAGGATGAAAAGCTCCTTCCTTGCCGGTATTTTCCTGAGCAGAAAAAGGTTTCTGGGCACGGCGGAGCAGAGCAAGGTGGGCGCAGGAAGGCGAGAAACAACAGGGGAAAACATCACCACAGGGAGACGCAGATCCGAACCCCCCCGGTATTTAGCTATTGTTCCAAAAAACATCATTAAAAAATCGTACTGCGTAGTATTTGTTCCTTTAAAAATGAATCTCCAGGGAGAGAGAAGGAAGGGATGTCGCTCTCAGACGTGCTTCCCCGCTGACCCAAATACCCCGGGCTGGAGGGATCAAGGGCCAGGAGGTGAGCTCAGATCCGCCGCTGGAGGAAGTGTCTTCCCTCGCTTCCCGCGGCTTCTCCCGCTTGCGCCGCGCGGCCGGGACAGGGCGGCCGCCGGCGGGTACGGGGACATGCTGCCGAGGGTCACCTTCCCCGGGCCGGAGAAAAAGTAGTTTCTTGACTCGTGTTTTCTGGGGACGGGGAAGCTGTGCCGGCACGACAAACCTCATCGCGCATCTCCAGAGCCTGTCCCGGCCCTACCTGGCTCCCTTTCTGGGTGGCCTGGGAGGCCAAGCAACCTGGTGGCCCTGCCCAGGCAGTCACTACGGGGGAGCGGACGGCTGTAACCCCCCGCTCTGCAGAGCTAATGCGTGCCGCCCCCAGCACATCTGCAGCGAGAATGAAGCAGCTGTTTTATCTTGTGCCCTTAAAAAGCAATTTGCGTCATCGTCTTGCTCGCTCAAAGCAAAGCCCCATGTGCTCAACACCCCCCGCGGAGCGAGCCCATCCCAGGGAGGGTTGGTCAAGGCTTAAATAAAGGCAGACGCAAAATCACATCTGAGGAGGCCACCGCGATGCACGGCAGGAAGGGAAACTAAGCGAAAGAGCAGCAAACCGAAGCTGAGGAGCCCCAAACCGAAGCTGAGGAGCAGCTGGGCTCCTCTGGACGGGAGGTGGTGGTGGTGGGGCGGCACGGTGGCAGCCACTGTGCATCACGTGCAGCTAAAAGCCAGATAAACTCATTAACTGTATAGCAAGCCCTGCTTGGTACCATACCCTAAAGCTTCAGAACAAAGTCCTCCTTTATCAGGTTTGGCTGACTTCTCCCCGCCTCCCTTCTTTTGAAAACAATTCCATCACAGCCTGAAAATGGGAATAAATGGAATTACTCAGAGGAATTAATCAAGGCCAGGTCGGACTAAAGACTCTTTCAGTGTCCTGTTCGTGGTGGTATTAGGACAGACTAAGGAAAAATGTGAATATCGCAGGAGAAGTGGCAGCTGCCATCACCAAGGCATGGTCCCGTGACCATGGGTAACGCAACAGCTTCTCAGAGACCAAACCCACCAAGCGTCCATCCAGTCTTTGCCATAGGAGACTTTTTAAAAAAATCAATTTTTAACTGGTTCAGGAGCACAGGGCACTGGAGCAGAGCAGGCTGGGAATGTACTTTGCTTTTAAAACCCCACCATATCTCCCCTGATCGGGCCTCTCTGCCTTCCCTCGCTCTCAAGGATGCAGGGAACTTTTAAGAGACGATGTGCAGGCCACCTCCTGTAACCACTAAGTGACAGATATCAGCTTATGTGAGAGAAAAGTCCCAATATTAGCTGCCCTGTGGCCACATTAAGTAGAGATGGAGACAAATCTGTGGTTTCGCTTGGCAAGCAGCAGGCGCATAGTGTTTGCCTGAGGTTCATGTGCTGAACGTCTTGGACAAACTCAGCCCCAGCCACATTTTGCATCATTTCATTCCAAAACCATAGAATTCGACCCCGGCTAGAGCAATATGGTGTTTGAGCTCGTGTCTGAGCCGCATCACGTCCTCCCCGTCTGCAGCCTGGCTCCTGCTTGGCCTCGGAGGCTCCAGAGCCGGTCCAGAAATGCAAATTCTAGTGAAATCCATCCAAAAGCAACAAGGCAGCATGTGCTCTGCAGCTAAAACCCACCATGGGCCTAGGCTGGATTTTTCTCCCCAGCCCTTCCCATTCCAGGCCAGGAAGGTTTTTCTTCTCTGTGTTGCCTTCTGGCTTACAATTTTTGGGAGATGATTCACCTACCGCACAATGAAGTTACCCAATAAATAGGAGCTACGGTCGCAGCAACTTCATCTCAACACAGGCTCCCATCCACCACGTCCCATCCCGACGTCTTTCCATGACCTACACCCTCGGGGAGGGTGGGGACCTTGTTACTCCAATCTCTCCTGATGTTGGGTGACTCCAAGGGATGCGGGGTTGGACCAAGTTTACCCGTGTCGCATCTCCCCGGGTGAGAGCCCAGCGCTGCACGCCCGGAGGGCAGCTCTTGGGGTTCAACTGCTGTTGGGCAAAACCAGTGCCCTCACGCAGCTCCTGCCTGCGTGAACTGGCAGAGCCTCTTCAGTACCGGGGTGGAGGGGGGGAAGCACGTCCCGAGGGCGAGCATCCCCTCCTTCAACTGCGCTGTCAAACACCTCACCAGCCCCTGGCTGAGTTTTAATCCAGCAATTTCATGAAAAACAGAAAAGTTCCATTTTAATTGGTGAAAATTCCCTCCTCCCACCCACGGAGCGCCAATCTGTAATTAGCCTTTCATGTAAAACGATGTTTATTCCTGACAGAGTTTATCTTGGCACAAACACGCGCTCTGAAATGTGCACACATTTGAAGACTCAAACCCTGCATTTAATTCTCTATCTGCTTGTTAATCCTCATTGTTCCCAAGCCCCTTTTCAAAACACACCCACGGGGAGAATAAAGTATTTTTATATATATATATAAAAAACCCTCTTCCAGTGTCAGGAACACCAGCAGCGAGCGCAGCCCTGCAGGCACCGGCCCGGGGTCCGGCTGCCCCGACAGCTCCCAGCACTCGCCCAAACACACAGTACCAAACCCAGGAGTCCTTCTTCTTGATTTTTTCCATTTTTTTTTAAATATAATTTTTCTTCCCAGCTGTGATGCTCCTTGGATATTCCCCCCTGCAATGCAGCGCACTCGCCCGAAGGACGGGAGCCCCTCTGTTTATTTGGCAGCTCTGCAGCAGGAGGGTGGGGAAAACACGGTGGGGAAACCACCAATAGCCCCCAGCCCCATTTTGGAGAACCCACCCTCAGTAAGGCAAGCAGATGGGGACCAGACCCCAAGTTTCATGATTCCTGGGCTTAATTTGAAGTGATCTGGGATTTACACGCTCGCGGCATGCAGTGGCCACATCTCCTAGTGTAGCAGCTTGGGGCTGGACCAGCAGCCCCCAGGGACCTCCCAGTTGGGACTGGGTGACCAAAGCAGACCAAGCCCTTCCTCCCCGTCCAGCCCCAAGTGCAGACGGCAGCACGGGGCCCATCGGGGCAAGCGGTGAGAGTGGGGGGCTCCCGAGGGGCTGCCAGCAGCCGCTCCAGGTTGCCCCGCTCTGGGTGACCTCATTGCTTCCAATGGGGCAATACACACAATATTTACCTTCTAAAATGAAAAGGAGAGCAACGGGTCAGGGTCAGAGTTAGGGTTTGGATTAGGGTTAGGGTCAGGGTCAAGGTCAGGGTCAGCATTAGGGTTTGGGTTAGGGTCCGAGTCAGGATTAGGATTTGGGTTAGGGCCAGGGTTAGGGTTTGGATTAGGGTCAGGGTCAGGGTTAGGGGTTCTGGCTCCCCCCAGCCCAATGTGCCCTGGCAGGTTGGAGTTTCCTCCAGGCCCCATGTGCTGGCTCCTCATCCCCTGTTTTGGGGGAAACAGTTCTTTCTCATTGCTAAAGCCAGGCAGGTCCCAGAGCCGATGGCAATGATTAACTCCGGCGGGATGGTGTGGGTCAGCCGTGACCCCGGGTGCCAGGTGCTGCACGTCCGAAAAAGCCTTTGGAAAAGCCGTGACCTGACCAAACTTCACTGGGCTTTGACTACGATTAACCTCCTCCACTTGTACAAGCGCGTGAACAGGTCGGCACTCGTGCCCCGCCACGGCCACCCTCCCATCCCCAACAGGGCGGTGGTGACACCCTTCCTCCTCCCCCAGCCCAAAAACATGTCATCTCCTCTGAATCCCCACTGTGGCCACTTCTTGTAACTGGCAGACTTGTACTGGTAACCAGTTCCTGCAGCACACTGACAACTGGGAGGACACTGCAGTTTTGGGACAGGGGTGGTGGAGCTTCAGGAATTCACCCCACCACTTCACCTCCCTTGGGAGACCCCCAGCACCAGGAGACCGCTCTGCAAGACTTGTTCATCCATCCAAGGCAAAAACATCACGTTTGCAAACAGGGCAGGGAGGATGCAAGGGGGTGGGTGGCTGCGAGGACACGAGCAGCACGAGGGGCAGCCTGCCAGCCCGTCCCAGCCTGGCACCAGCACCAGGACTGGGCCAGCAGCACCGGGGCACACGGCCGGCCGGCACCAGCCACTGCTTCCCACCTTGGGACCCAGACGAGCACTGCTGCTTTTGGGGGGACACCTGAAACCCCAAAAGGGCAGGAGGGTGAGTCTGGGGGCACCTCATCCCCTGGCCCACGCTTACCTGCACCCCAGCACCCAGCCAGCCATCCCACACACGTGGCTGTTATGGCATTTCCCTGGCTCGGAGCAGCTCGGCTGGCTTTGTGCTATGCTGCCGGGATGCAGGGGTCGTGGCTCCCGGCCAGCACACGTCAAGAGCAGACGGCAAAGCAGTGCCGTGGCTCACGGACGGGGCTGAGGGGGCGATGCCAACAGGGCTTTTTACACCAAGGTCAGTGGTTCATCTCCCAGCCCGGCACAGCATCCGCGTGCATCCCTACGGGTGCCTGTGCCCAGCGCAAACCCACCACCGCAGCCGGCATCGCATCTCCAGCTACACGGTGATATCATACCCCAGGCACGGCTGCAGGACCCCCAAAATTCCCGACGTTACTCCACATTGAAAGTACCTGGGGCACCCCAACCCCCCGATGCCTCAGGGAGAAGACGGGACGGCTCCCTGCCCCTGACGGGAGGCAGGTTGGGTACTCCCCCCAAAACGCGGCCGGTGGCCCGAGACTGCTCCATCCCTTGTGAAATCACCGGGCACTTTCTGTCTCCTCTCCTCGCCTCTGGCAAAACCCGCCTGGGCTGTGTTTGGGAACCCTTTGCCTTCTGCGGGGAGGCTGGGGTGAGAAAGGATGCTTTTTTCCAAGCTGGAAGAGACAGAAAAGTTTCCTTCTTTGCCAAATTTCTCCCAAGCCATCTTCTGTTTCCCATTAACGGCGAGAAGAAACCCTCTGGCTGGGGTCCGCGCTCCTCCCACTGCAACTCCCACGGGCACTTGTCAACATCCCAGTAAAAAAAGGAGAATTAAACCCACCCAACCTGGCTGGCCATGACGCAAGGACCCCCAGAGCGAGGACCGGCGGCGGGTGGAAAACAACCCCCCTGCTCTGCTTTTACATCTCTGCCACGGAAACTTTTCAACTCCAGTTGCTGGCAGGAGCCGGGCTGATCCCAGCTGAATTCCTTCCACTTACCAGCAAATAAATAGCAGTTAAATAGAGGGAAAAACACCCTTTTTTCAAAGGGAAAACAAAGAGGCCGGGGAACATAAATGGAGGCGAAATGTTGGGCTGGTCACAGACTCATGAAGACCTTTTTTCCCTCCTGGTTGGGTACTTGACAGCCTTCCCTTTCAGTTAATTAAGGGATACTCAGAAAGAAAAATATTTCCAGCCCTTTGCCAGCCCTGACCATTAAGGGGACAGTCACAGCGTGCTTGAGACCCAACCCAGGAGCCCTGGCCACAGCTCCTCCACCCAGCCCAGACACTTAAAACCCCATTTTTCAGACAAATAGGTGCCGTTGCAGGACATCTGCGGTCTCCTCCCAGCCGTGGCAGACTTCTGCCCAGTCTCTTCTCCAAACCCTCCGGTGATGGGCATCTCCAACCTTCCCCTAGACAAAGGCTGGTCTTCTTGCACTCCAAGTATTTCTCCCAACTGACACCTTCCTTGCTGCAAAATTTCAAAGCGTCACTTTGCAACCTGTCCCTCACCGGACGGAGGGAGCAGCTTATTACCTTTTTTGCAACTTTTTAAGGAGCTGAAGGCAGCGATGCACCTTCCCTCCTCTAGCAGGAACAACCCCAGCCCGGGCTTCAGTGCTGCACATCATTCCCCCTTCTCTCCTCCACATCTCCCAGTTGGCCCAACCCTTTCCCAGTGTGTGGTGCTCAGCAGAGCCCACCAGAGCCCCCTCCAAGCTCCGGGGAAAAAAAAAACACTGCGGCAACCTCAGCCTGAGCCCCAGCTGGGACAAGCACCCCAAGACGGAGAGCGCTGGGGCGGCAGCGATGCCTCCCCTACGGCACTCGAGTGGAGCCGCCCGCCCGAATATTATCAAAATATTTCAGTTATGTTACTTATTTGCTTACACCCAACAAGGCCCCAGTTTCCCCGAAGACAAAGTCCGCTCAATACCAGACTCTATACAGGGCTAGAAATATGAAAGGGAAAATCTATGCAGCAGCGCTTTTTGAAGGGAGGCCCCTCTCCAGGCTGCACCAGTCGGTTTTTAAGTTGTTTTGCCCTCGAGCTTTGTTCACAAAGGAGATGATAACACCTTCCTGCAACGGGCTCTTCCACCATACCGGCAGTTCCCTGAGCCCAAACCCTCCCGTGGCGTGAGGAACAGCGCAAGGTGGTGACTGACCGCACTGGGGGATCCACTGGGGAGTCTCTTCCGTTGAGCAAGTATCTTTAAAAATCAAAATAAAGGAAGAAAAGCTGTTTGGAAGCAGGTTGAGCAGAGCCCTTGAGCGGGCAGACAGCCAGGGCAACATCCCGGGCTGCCCCGGCCGTGTCTGTGCGGCAAAACGGCTCCACGGTGGAAGATCTGGGCTCTTCTCCTGATGGCCGTCGGGAAATCATTTCCTTCTCCGGTGCTGGAGAGCTTACCCTGGGTCTCCAGCACAGAGACACTAATGCCTTTGGATAGTGCTCCTGAAGCCTACTGGTGGGGAAAAAAATCCCCAAACTTGTGTATCATCATTAAACCAAACACCCAGAGGCCAAAAAAGGGGTAAAATATCCATGTAATTTTAATCTCTTGGAGTTTCCTTACTTTAAAGCACACATTTGGAACAACTGGATGCCTCAGAAAAATAGACCATGCTGTAATTAAGCAAATCCGGTAGCTAAAGGAAACTGAAGAACAGCAATATTTTTTTTTTTTCTTTCCCCCAACAAGAAACAGGTTATACCCCTTTGCCAATGGGCTGTTACTTTTGGCTGACCTGCTCTCATTTGAAAGTTTTTCAGACGCCGGGTGGCTTCGGCAGCCGCCCCGCGGTGCGGGGAAGGGCCAGCCCTGCCCTTTGATGCTCCAGGCGGGTGGAGAAAAGCCGCGGCTGAGGCGTCGGGGTTTCCTGCGCGGGACGGTACCCAGCCCCGTGTTTCCCATTAGCATCTCAGGAACCCAGCCCCGAGCCCTCCAGCTCCTGCTGACGCACCTTGAACGGGGATCCATAATACATCTACACAC